>NC_057724.1:6885531-6898698 GCF_004010195.1 Chiloscyllium plagiosum
AGAGTGTGAGAGAGAGAGTGTGTGAGAGAGAGAGTGTGTGAGAGAGTGTGAGAGAGAGAGAGAGAGAGAGTGAGCATGTACGTGTGTGCATTGTCTGCATTCTATGTGCATGAATGTTTTCTGTTTTTGTATGACCACATGCCTGTGCTTGTGTGTGCTTGTTTTTGTCTGTATGTGTCTTACGTGTGTCTGTGTAATTTTGTATGTGGGTCATTTACCTGTTTGTGTTTTATGTCTGTGTAGTTGCATGTTATTATACTGGTGTGTATATGTAACATTATGCATCTGCATGTACAGATTTTGATTTGTTTTATATTTGTAACTGTGATGCGGTTTTCCTATGTGTCTACCGGTTTGTGTTTATGTCTGTGAATGTGGGGTGTATCCTTTTCTGTATGCCATGTGATTGTGTATTTGTACCTGTGGCTGTGTATCCTGTATTTTTGAATGCCTCTTGTTCTTGTGTGTGAGTGTGACTCTATGTGTGCTTAAATGGAGAGGGGTTTGTTCAAATGCTCTCTCTCATCCTGACTCTTGTTGAGGAACGGCCTATTCCCTTTAATATTGTGCTCACATTCAAATCAAATTACGGTCATTTTGATGATTTTTCCCTCCTGGTGATTTAAAGAGTTGAGGTAGTTCTTGATGGTTTAGCCTGATGGACATGGACATGATGTGTTGCAGCCAAATGAGCAACCTGATAATGAATATTTTAACACCACTGCTACAGAAATGGAGTCCACATCTATTATTTAGCTTGTGCTATCTCACCTGACCCAGGGCCGTGTTTCCCCCAATTTCTACTGTCTGTGAGTAGCCTTGCTGTAAAATTGGGTCATCATTTGTTACAGAAATAAAATTCATTTATTGACAAGCTTGGGAGCCTTTTTGACTTTATCGAATGCTGGCTAAAAGCAATATGGGACCATTTCTTGCTTGTACGTCCTGTCTGTTACACGTGCAAACCTGAGCAATATGCCAATGGACCAAGAGACCTGGAACCAAAATGCATAGTGGGTGGCGAGCTAACCTGTGACAGAATGGGACTCCCATTCCTCATTGCGGCTGTAGCCAAACCTTGGGAACTGCCAGAGAATCTGACTGACCCTCAGCTGTGGCAGTCCCAGCAACATCAAGAACTCAGTCGTGGGCAATGCCAAGACTGCAACCAGTCTCAAACGGAAGACCCAATGGAGTCTTTTTGAAGTGAGTTGAGTTGGTTTTGAGCACCTGAGGGAGTGAAGAGGCTGGGCATAGTAGTATTGGGAAAGCAGGTAGATAGGAAAGAAAGGGGTGGGGAACTATTTTCAGGCTGTGTGTGTGGGCCCCCAGATGTGATAAGGACTGATGATAGTAACCTTCCTCCACTTTCCTGTTGCCCTTTCAATGTTTTTTTAGTGAAAGTGGGTCGCCCACTCCCACCCCACCATGCATCCCAATAGTACTATGGCTTGAGCAGAATATTATTCAGGTCAATGGGCTTTTAAACAGGCTTCATTGACCTTCTCTTTGTTTCAATATGGTGGACACCCTGCTGGCTTTAGTGGACTGCCTGCCAAGCATGTTCTGGGGCAGGCCGAGCATGTGGCAGGTTCCTGACCGAAAACAAGACCTGCTGGGCCATGCAAAATGTAATAGCCCCCTCTCTGATATATGCCCTGTCAAACACACACTGGACTTCTTATTGAATTCAGACTTCACATAGTGGGCCTGAGTGAGTTTTCCAGTATCCACCATCTCTGTCTTGAATTCTTCTTTTTCTATAATCACTTCTCGCTTCCGCTCCTAGTGACACAGGGTTAGGCTTTCAGGGTGACCATGAGGAATGTATTGCTCATTTTGTTTCATAGCTCAATGTTTGAAGGCATATCCTGAGGACAGACAAGACCCTCGAAGGATACAAAGTGAAGAACTTAAACAAGGAATTAGGAGGGCTAAAAGAAGCTACGAAATGGCTTTGGCAAACAGGCATAAGGACAATCCCAGGGTGTTTAATACATATAAGGAGGAAGGAGTAGCTAGGGAATGGGTAAGTCCATTCAAGGACAAAGGAGGGATTTCATGCATGGATCCGGAGGTGGTAGGTGAGGTCCTCAACAAATAATTTGCATTGGTATTCACAAAGGAGAAGGACATGATGGATGGTGAGTCTTGGGAGGATTATGTTGATATTCCAGGGTCAATGTAAAAAAGGAGTTGATGCGTGCTTTGAAAAGCATTAAAGTAGACAGGACCTCATGGGATCTATCCAAGAATGCTGAAGGAGGAAAGTGAGGAAATCGCTGGGACCTTATATGAAATCTTTGTTATCCTCTTTATTCATAGGAGAGGTCTCAGAGGACTGGAAAATAGTCAATGCCTTTCCTTTGTTTAAGAAGGTCAGCAGGAATAATCTGGGAAATTATAGCCTGGTGAGCCTTAGGTTAATAGCAGGGAAATTATTTGAGAAGACTCATAGGGATTGGATTTACTCACATTTGGAAAGATAACATGGCTTTGTTGGGGGAAGGTCATCCCTCACACACTTGATTGAATTTTTGAGGAAGTGACCAAAGGATGATTGAGGGCGAGGAGGTAGATATTATCCAGATTGACTTTAGTGACATTGTCCCTCCTGACAGCTTGATACAAAAGGTGAAGTCACACGGGATCTGCGGTGAGCTGATAAGTTGGATTCAGAACTGGCGTGGTCATAGAAGACAGAGAGTAAGAGTAAAAGGATGGTTTTCTGACTGGAGATCTGTAACCAGTGGAGATCTGCAGGGATCAGACCTGGGATCCCTGTTGTTTACAACAATTATAAATGATTTGGAGGCGAATGTAGATGGCATGCTTTGTGGATGAGACAAAGATTGAGGAAGCTGTGGACAGTGAGGAGGATTTTAAGAGGAAACAGCAGGAAATAGATAGGCTGGAGACTTCAGCTGAGAAATGGCAGATGGAGTTTAATCTTGGGGACAAATTTGAGACGTTGCATTTTGGAAGATCTGATGCAGGAGTGAAGTATACAGTGAATGGCAGAACCCTTAATAAAGTCAACATACAGAGGGGGCAGGACATACACATCCACAGTTCCCTGAAAGTGGATAAGGTGGTCGAGAAGGCATATGGCAGGCTTGCCTCAGTCAGTTGGGGCATAGAGTTGGAAAACTAGCAAGTTGGGGAGATCATACCTCTCTAATTTGGCAGCCTCAGAATCCGATCGCTGCTGGCCAGAGAATTGGCTGGATCACAGGAGGTCAAATATATTCAATGCACAAATACTTTAAAGTAAAAATCTCATTTTGATTTTGACCGAGGCGAAGGTGGTGGCACAGGGGTGTTGTCATTGGGCTAGTATTCCAGAAACCTCGGACAATGTCCTGACAGCATCAGAACACCAAGGTGGGGGTAGGCTTTCAGTCCTCTACTCCTCCATTCGAGATCATAATTCCTATTCTATCTCAATACCTTATTCCCACATTATCCTTATATCCCTAGCTGCCATTAGTAACTAGAATTCTTCAATTACTGTCTTGAACTTACTTAATGACTGAGTTTCGGTAGCCCTCTGAGCCAAGGAAAGTTTCAAAGATTCGCTAACCCCTGAGTGAAGGGATTCTTCTTCATGTCGATCATAAATGGCTTTCAGATCATTCGGAGTCCCTTTGCTTCTTAAGCCACAGCCAGAGGTAATATCCTTTCCATAGTTATTCTGTCTGTCCCTTTAGAAATCTTGTAAGTTTCAGTTACATTGCCTGTCATTCTTTGAAACCTCAGAAGAATACAGACCCCTCAACAGGGCAGTCCCACCAGCCCATGAATGGGTTTGATGAATCTCTGCTGCATTTACTGTTTGGCTAGTGCACCCTTCCTTTGGTAAGAGGCACCAGAATGGGACACAATACTCCACACGTGATCTCATCCGTTTTTTTTTACAATTGAAATAAATCTTCTTTGATTTGCTCAATATATCATATCAGTTGCATGACACTAACATTTTGCTATAAATTCTGCATCTTATGATCCTGCTCCACAGCTACCTGACGAAAGAGAAGCGCTCCGAAAGCTAGTGCTTCCCAAGAAACCTGTTGGACTACAGCCTGGTATTGAGTCATTTTTGACTTTGACTATGCTGAGCATCTGCAGCTTCTCTGGAATAAAAGAATTCCAAAGATTCACAATCAGTTGGTGGATACGTACATGCACACAAACATCTAATCACTTCAGCTCAGTTCCAGCAATCGACCGGTCCATGATAATACTGGCGAGTGAATCCTTGCAGAGATAATGTTCAACCCTCACACTGAGGTGACATTCCACTCTGCTGTGTAATACCACCACTGTGCTAAATGGGATCGATTCAGAGTAGATCTAGCAGCAAAAAACTGGATATCCGTGAGATGCAGAAGGTCATCAGCAGAAGTAGTATTGAATTATACTGCAATTTGTAACATCATGGCTTGCCATATCCTTTGCCTTTCCCATACCAAGGAGTCAGGGATCAGCCCATGTTCAATGAAGGATGGAGCACTTAAGCAGCAGGACCAGAAAGCAATCAGGCTTTGGCTGATAAATGGCAAGTAAGATTCACATCTCCAACAAAACAAAATCTAACCACCTGCCCTTGATATTCCATGGTATTACAGGTAGATTCTTTATCCGAAATGCTCCAGACTAGCTGTTCTTCGGAATTTTTTGATTTTCAGAATAGTGACAGTTTAATGGTGAATTTTTTAAAAAATCTTACCAGAGGAACAGACTTCTAAGAAAGAACATGTTTGACCATGCCCCCCATGTCACATCTGAGTGATATGCATCGAGTTGATGTCGACTTGGGGACATTCAGAGAAACCCCTGGCCTGTCGGTGCTTGGCCGCGCCTCCCATGTCGCATCGGAGTGACACACACCGAGTGGGTGTTGACTTAGGTCAACTGCTCGCCAAACAACCTTGTTAATGAGAGAAAAACTTCACAAAACCCTTTGGATTTCAGAGCTTTTCGGTTCTTGGATGTTCAGATACCTGTACCCCCACCTCCTGACTCCCCGAGACTGGTCCATCATCTATAAGGCACAAGCTGTTAGTGTAATGGAATGCTCTTCACTTTCCTGATGGAGGGAGCTCCAACAACACATGAGAAGCTCAGTGCCATCCAGGATAAAGATGGTGTTTGATCCAAAATGTCAAGCAATCACTTCCCCAAAGCAACGCACACTGACAGCTTGTGTAGTGTCCATAAGATGCGTTGCAGCAACCTGCCAAGGGCCCTCCACCAACACATTCCAAACACACAATCTCACTGAGCAGAAGGACAGGGGCAGCAGATATTAATGGTAGGCCCCTGGAGAGCGTTGCTGAACAAAGAGACCTTGGGGTTCAAGTTCATCATTCCTTGAAGATGGACCTGCAGGCAGACAGGGTGGTGAAGAAGCCTTTATTGGTCAGTGCATTTTGTATAGGAGTTGAGATGCCATGCTGTGGTTGTTGGTTAGGCCCCCTTTGGAATACTACATTCAATTCTGGTCTCCCTGCTGCAGGGTAGATATTGCTAAACTTGAAAGACTTCATAAAAGATTTACAATGCTGTTGCTGGGTTTGGAGGATTTGAGCTATAGGGAGAGACTTAATAGGCTGGGGCTGTTTTCTCTGGAGCATCAGATGCTGAGGGGTGGCCTTACGGAGGTTTATAAAATCACGTGGGGCATGGATAGGATGAATAGCCAAGGTTTGACTCCCAGGTTAGGGAGTCCAAAACTAGAGGGCATAGGTCAAAGGGAAGAGGGGAAAGAAGCCCCGGGGAGGCAACTGGTTCACGCACAGGGTGGTATGGGTATGGAATGAGCTGCCAGCGGAAGTGATGGAGGCTGGTACAAACACGGCATTTAAAAGGCATCTGGATGGGTACATGATTAGAAAGAGTTTAGAGGGATGTGGGCCAAATGCTGGCAAGTGGGACTAGATTAATTGAAGATATCTGATCGACCGGGATGAGTTGGACCGAAGGGTCTGTTTCCATGCCGCACATCTCTATGAATCAATGACACAGCTTCAAACATTCATCTTTCCCTCTCCATAGCCTTCACCTTTTCTGTTCCTCCAGTCACCACTGTCTAACATCATCCCCAGGTCCTGCCAACATGCTCCTTTTCTGCCACCACCATCGCCGTCATTTCCACATTCGCTGCCTCTGAATAGAGCCAGTCACACTGCACGGGTCCCACACCCCCTCCAATGCTGGATATTGACTGACAGGATCCCGCTCCCATAGGAGGACATCAGGAAGTAGGCCCCGGGACAACCAAACCAAAACAATACAACGCTCTGTCAGAAAGTGGAAATGTATCACCAGGAGGGGAATATATTTCTGGACCAGGATCCCTACGGTATTCCTGTGTAGTCTGCTACCTGGGCAGAAAATCAGTCAATCACACAAAGTACGTCATCTGCTTACCAGTCTTAAAATCAGCCAGCTTTTTAACTTAACCTCTTGTGTTTACTTTCTCATTTATTTCTAAGAATTTCCTCAATGTCAGTAATCTCCATTATTAATACAGATTTAATTTTCCATGATAGTCTTAATCAAATCTAAATAAAGATTTGTGTTTTCTCTCAAAGGTTTCTCTTTCAAATGTAATGTCATTTGATTATTGCCAAATATTTTCCGTAACTCAGAGGTGATCTTCAAGCTCTAATTATTTCAGTCCCACCACCCACACCCACATCTATCTCTTTACAATGTCAGAATAATGGTGGCCTCCACTTGGAAATGCTCTGCAAACTTTTCTTTCTCAGTCTCCAAGGCTTGAGCGTGTGGGACTGCTAATGGCTGCATTTTTAGTTCAGTGAAGGCCTGGCCCTGTAGAACAGAGGCGAAGAGGAGTTCCTTCAGCCAGAGGATGGTGATTCTGTGGAATTCGTTGCCAGATGGCTGTGAAGACCAAATTATTGAGCGTATTTAAGACAGCGATAGATAGGCTCTTGATTAGTGAGGGGATCAAGGGTAATGGGGAGAAGGTGGGAGAATGGGGTTGAGAAACATATCAGGCGAAAGTGAGGACGGCTGATGCTGGAGATTCGAGTTGAGTGTGTGGTGCTAGAAAAGCACAGCAGGTCAGGTAGCATCCAAGGAGCAGGAGAATGGATGTTTGGGCAAAAGCCCTTTGATCAAATGGCAGAGCAGACTCAATGGGCCAAATAGTCAACTCCTGCCCCTGTATCTTTTGGTCTGTTTCAGGTATTTCAACTGCTCAACTCTTTATTTAAAATGGACAAAGCGAGGACTGCAGATGCTGGAGATCAGAGTCGAGAGTGTGGTGCTAGTACCACTTCATTTAAAATGATTCCTGTTGATGCTGACTTTAAAAATCCTCCAGCATCTTCTACTATAGAGGTTCCCAGCCTTTGATCTCTATTTGTTTACTGAAAGTCTCCATGGTTTGTAGGTGGAGCTCAACTGCCGACTTAATTTATAAATGTTAGGTTTTGGATTGATCCCATTTGGTTTGAAAAGTTTCCTTTTCCCTGGACTGCTTTGCACCAGAAGCATGCAATAGTTGAACGACCTCTTACTGGGCTGTTTCTGAGTTTTGACGTTTTTCACAGAACATATCAAATTAAATTTCACCTGTTTGCACATCCATACAACGATGTGTCACAGGCGGTTGATTTCTGATAGAGAAATGACACTATCCATCCTGCCTGAAGCATTGATGCTCATACATCTGAAACCTTTTACATGCATAACTAGAGATTCCTTTCTAACTCTAATTTGGGATTCCTCAAATATTGCAACCGTTTTGCCAGCTATAGAAATTTCTGAGGTTTCGTTTGTAGTCCATTTGTGGCTATTCATTGCATGCTGCCTATAAAACTGCCAAATCTCTTACCTTCAACTCAATTTGCTGCAGCTTTTCCAAGGTTTTATTTCCAATGGGTATGGAGGTAAGGCTGACAACAGGCAACAGCTGAGAATTCATGTCATTGGTTTCCCTGGACTTCTCCAGCAAAAAGAAACTCTTTCATCTACACGTGGGTTCCTTCTTCTGTGGTTGCTTGTCAGTGGTGGGTTTAATTGAAGAATTAGACAAAATTAGCTATTTGTTAGTTTAGAGTCATGAATGTTGAGTGAAGGTTTGACTGCTCTCAAAGGAGGCAGCAGGAACACCATAAATGGTAGCAACCAAACTGAAGATCACTGGAGGCTCTACCAACTCTGCTTCTAGTAAATCAACATGATGAGTTTTAAGTTTATTCTTTGCTTCTCTGTCTCGAATCCCCTTGTGGCTGAATGCCTCTGTTGGCTTTTATTCCAACCGTCTGCATCTTTTCTATGGGATAGAGTTTCTGTAGTCATGCATGGATTGGCCATGCTAAATTGTAAGCCAGCAATTCAGCTCCACCTGCAATTCATTGACACTTCCAATGCTAATAACATCCAGGGATGTGCAGGCTGGGTAGGTTAGCCATAGGAAATGCAGGATTACAGGGAGAGTGTAGGGGAATGGGTCTGGGTGGGATGCTCTTCAGAGAGTTGGTGTGGACTCGATAGGCTGAATGGTCTGCCTCCACACTGGGGGTATTCTGTGATTTCTAATGCACTAAGCCCAATCTCATTGACTTCTGCAATTCTCAACTGAAAAATATTCAAAACCATGCAAGCACTGCCAATGAAGACAGTAGTACAATAATTAAGAATGGAATTCAACATGTTGATGGTCTCCCTCCTACTGTAATGAAGTCTAATGTGCTTCTGCCCTTTCACTCTGAGTCTTATATCTCCTGTGTCAAAACTGAATGAATGACAGTCTGAAAATATTTGATCTGACCATGGAACACATCTGAAAGCCTGGATTCCTTTGCCCCTGTATTGATTGGAAGCATCTGAACAGTTGAGAGACATAGCAGAGCTCTGTTAAAAAAAAAGTGAACCATGTTGTTGTGGGACTGAAGTCACCTGTAAGACCATCTGAGTAAGGACAGCAGATTTCCTTTAGGAAACTACATCAGTGAACCTTTTTGGTTTAACCAACAGCTTCATTTACACTTGTACTGAGACTAGCGTTTTGGTGATGCGGAGTCACTCCAGCTCATAAGAAGTGAGTACAAATTATTTGACCTATTGGATAACTTATTGATGCAAGACTTCAACTCTCTCAAATAAAGGCTTTGTCTAAAATGAGTGCATTTAGTTTGAACACTCCAAGTTGAAAAGATGGCCTGTCAGGGAATAGTTTGATATCAGAAAATGTTCTGCCAGTCTGTAAGGTGAGTCCATTTGATCAAGCTCTATGTATTATTTATTGAGCTCTTTCACAATAGTAAAATAACTCTTTGTCTATTCTCCATAAAACTCAAACCAATGACCTACTACTAAAACCATTTTTACAAATTAATTAAAAACTGCAGCTGGTTTATGTGATACAGTACAAGCAACCTGCTTCGTGCTTTGACTAATCTTGTCTCAGTTCAAAGGCAGCAATGCCTTTTGCGCTTTCAGTAATAAAGTCATCAATTGATGCCGGCCATTCACAAACCCTTGAAAGAGTCATAGCTCAGACTTCAACAACCTCATTGTTAACATCCACCTTTATATAATGCGCTGCCTGGAATCATAGTGGGGGCAGGTTCAATCAAGACATTGAAAAGGTCATTGGATGGTTAATTTGGATTGAAATGGGGAAAGGGAAGGAGATTGACATAAGATACTAGAACTGGGGTGAGCATGATGGGCTGAATGGTCCCTTTCTGTGCCATAACAATTCTATATTAAGAGAAATGCAATGGCTTTTTCAGCCGCATTTATAAGTAGACTGGACGTGGCAGAATGCACTGGGCCTACAGCAGGCTGTAATGCAGCCTGGCCTTTTCAAGTGGAAGTTAAATTTCTTTCATATTTCCACAGTGTGAGATATCTACATTCACAAATATTTCAAAAATACATGATCCAATTCTTTTGAAACATGCAGCGTCCTTTGGGAAGTATTTTTGGTGTCTTACACTTTGCTTGGTTCTTTTTATAATGAACTCTTTATATGTTTTTAAAAGTGAATTCATGGCATGTGAGCATCACTGACAAGGCCAGCATTTGGTTCCTATCTCTAATCAGTCTTGAGGTGATAATAATGAAGCTACCTTTTCAAATCAATGTAGTACGAATACACCCACAATGCAGTGAGAACATTACAACTAGGAGCAGGATGAGGCTCTTCAGTCCCTTGAGCCTGACCCATCATGGTTGATCTCATGTTGGCCTCAAGTCTATTTTCCTGTCCACTCTCCCCAATGCTTCAAACCATTACAAACTTTGTCTAATCTCCCCCTCCTTCCTTAAATGTATTCAAAGGCCTGGCATCTATTGCATTCTGGGATAATGAATTCCACAGATTTGTGACCCTTTAGGAGAATTAATTCCTCCTCATGTCTAAGAAAGCTTCAAATTGCTGAGGAAATAAATTTCTTGTGAATGAATGTAGAATGTTTAGTTGAGGGCTGCATACATTCAGCAGCTACTATACTTGGCGAGGGAGGTGGAAAAATTTCAGTGTAATAAACTTTGTCAATTATTAAAGTTAAATCTGAAATGGAGGTCCAAGATGTAATAAATAAAGCTCTCACCACTTGACGATGCTCAGCCCTCTTGTCTCTCACTTTCCAAATTTGTCAGTCTTTGAGGGGCGATGTACAATGTTCAATTCCCCTCCCTTGCCCGCTCTAGCTGCCCTCACTCTCACTCCTTTCCTGCACTTCCTCCTCCAACTGAGCTGGCTCCTGTCTGACCGAGGTCAAAAGCCTCACCACTTCCGGTGTTGTGGATGGAAGCTGGTGAGCGCTATCAGAACGTTTCGTGTGGGGATAGTGAGCACAAGGAGATGAACACTATCGGGGTGTGCTGGTTGGATAACAGATGTCGGGGTTGTGAGTACCATAGGGCTGGGGGAGTTTAGTGCTGTAGCACTATCGAGGGCTGCACAAGATTGGTCATGTGCTCTGTCAGGGAGAGTGGTGAGAGAGAGAGGCGGAGGGTTGAATCCATTTTCATGGGGTTCTGAGCTGTTGGTGAACTAAGTTGAGGTTGTCATATTGCTGGATTGGTTTACACTCCTTTCATGAAAGTTCGAAGTGAATCTGTCTTAAAGCCAGGATAAATGCATTTATGACAAGCAGGCCAAGTGCCTTAGGGTACAGTCATAGGGAATTGTGTAGAAATCTGTGCAGAGTAAAACCAGTGACTGAAAGTTGTTCATAAGTACCCTGTCACATGTTCGTTAGAACTTCCTTAGGGTCTAAAAGTATATCACTTCCTCCTACCAAGACTTGGGCAGATGTATATTGTATTCTTATAATAATCCTCATTGTAACTATTAATTCACATTCTATTTGTAGTTCATTAACTTTAATTGGCTCACTATGAACCAGTTATTAAGTGCCCTTTTTTAAGATGTAATAAATGCTCATTATATCTGATTGTCGATAATTGGATTGACTAAAAAAGTTTCTTTATGCAATTAATGTTTTAGATGGTGCATTTCCATTTTGTGTAGCATATTGCACAACATCAGTGCTAATAATGCTGGAAACTTTTAACCAGACCGGTCTTAAAATGCTGTGGGGAGTGGAATAAAAGGTGACGATTAAAATGAACCACAGTATTGTGATTACAATTGATCTACAATGATTGAATAGTAAACACAGTACTCTGCAATAAATATGATCCTTAAGTGTCTCAAAGTCACAATAAATGTCAACAGTTATGAAAGATGAAAGTTGAGGTGCTACTTCAGTCCCAAAGGTGTGAAGACAGCCTCTGTATTGAACATTAAGCAGCCAGATGCAAAAAAGACCCTGAGCTTCCAGTTGCCTTCTACTTCAACACAACATGTTTTCTGGCCGACATCTGTCTCAGGCTTGCTGCGGTGCTCCAGCAAAACTCAGTGCAAGCTGGAGGAGTTTCTGCTTGGGAACCCTACAGCCTTCTGGAGTTAATGTCAAGTTAAACAATTTTAGGGCTTTGGGCACCTCCTCCCATCTCCTTACCCCAACCCCCACACACCAGGCCTTGTTACCATATGGTCTGCTATTACACACTACCCATTGATTGCCACTAACTGTCCCCATTAGCAGCCATTCATTCTCCTAGGCTGACCATTATCTACTGTTTTGTCTATCCAACTGTTCGTCTCTTTCTTTGGGCTCTATCCTTACCTGGATAGAGGTTTGCTCACTGAGCTGGGAGGTTCATTTTCAGACGTTTCATCACTATACTAGGTAACATCTTCAGTAAGTCTCTGGATGAAGCACTGGTGCTGTAGCCTGCTTTCTATTTATATGTTTGGGTTTCCTTGGGTTGGTGATGTTATTTCCTGTAGTTACATCATTTCCTATGGTGATGTCATTTCCTGTTCTTTTTTTCCAAGAGATGATAAATGAGATCCAAGTCAATGTGTTTGTTGATAGGGTTCTGGTTGGAATGCCTGAAAATGAACCTTCCAGCTCAGCAAGCAAACCTACATCCAGAACCTCAGCCTGAGCTACAAATCTTCTCAAAACCCTCTATCCCTACCTATCATTTATTCTTTGCCACCTCTCTCCGCCCCGTTTTCTGTGTAAAAAACAACTTTTCCTAGCTGCCAACAGTTCTGAAGAAGGGCCACTGGATCCAAAATGTTAACTGTTGATCTCTCTTCATTGATGTTGCCAGACCTTTTGAGCTTTTCCAGCATTCTCTGTTTTGATTAAGCAGCCAGTGTGGTGCTAAGCATTCAGTGAGTGCTGCTGTGTAGTGAAATGCTGAAAATTTCTTCTGTGCAATGACGCCAATGAAACATGTGAAAATGTGCAAAATATGTTGAACAGAGTTGGTGACAGGTCATCATACCACACTATGGTTTTTAAGTCATTAACATCAATGAACTGTGAAATAAAAAAGGTCATTATACGGTGCTTTTAATGATCTCAATCTAACCTAGGGAGTGTTGCCGAACAAAGAGACCTTGGAGTGCAGGTTCATAGCTCCTTGAAAGTGGAGTCGCAGGTAGATAGGATATTGAAGGTGGGGTTTGGTATGCTTTCCTTTATTAGTCAGAGTATTGAGTACAGGAGTTGGGAGGTCATATTGCGGCTGTACAGGACATTGGTTAGGCCACTGTTGGAATATTGCGTGCAATTCTGGTCTCCTTCCTATCGGAAA
>NC_057724.1:6899643-6946996 GCF_004010195.1 Chiloscyllium plagiosum
CTTACCTAACACTATGGGCAATTTAGCATGGCCAATTCACCTGACCTGCACATCTTTGGACTGTGGGAGGAAACTGGAGCACCCGGAGGAAACCCACGCAGACACGGGGAGAATGTGCAAACTCCACACAGTCAGTCGCCTGAGGCGGGAATTGAACCCGGGTCTCTGGTGCTGTGAGGCAGCAGTGCTAACCACTGTACCACCGTGCCGCCCACAAAAGGATTCCGGCTGAAGGGCTTTTGCCTGAAACGTCGATTCTCCTGCTCCTCGGATGCTGCCTGACCTGTTATGCTTTTCCAGCACCACACTCTCGACTCTAAACTCCAGCATCTGCAGTCCTCACTTTTGCCCTTATAAGGATATGGGCCAAGTGCAGGCAAATGATTCTAATTTAATTTGGGAAACTTGGTCAGCATGGATGAGTTGGACTGAAGGGTATGTTTCCATGCTGTATGTCTCTATGACTGTTTTAAATCTGCCAGTCCTTTGCCAGAGATTATGACCTCTCATTGTCAATTCCCCCACAAGGGGAAATGCCTAATTTGTCAACCCCCTTTCGCGTCTCACATAACATTAGATCTCCTCTCATTCTTCTAAACTCCAGAGAGGATAAGCCTAAATGGCTCAACCTCTCTACATAAGACAACACCTCATCTATGGAGTCAAACTAGTGATTCTCCCTGAACAATTACATCCCTCCTCAAATAATAGGACCAAAATTGGTTCAGTGATTGCGATGAAAAGTTGGTTCAGAATTTACATATGATCAAGTGCAACTGATCACAAGCAGTTCTAGAGATATCCATTTTGTATGCTGTGCTCAGGCTCAGTTATTAATATTTGCAAATACTTTTATCTATTTCTTGTGGTTTTCCTGAAATAAAACTCTGAGTCATTTCTGGTTTATCCCATTTGGTATTTCTAAAAAAGTCTTTCTATGGAGAACTGAGCAAACATAAATAGAACACATAGAATCCCTACAGCATGGAAACAGGCCATTCAGCCCTACATGTCCTCACTGAGTGTCTAAAGAGTATCCCACCCACATTCACCCTTATTCCCGTAACCCTGTATTCTCCATCTAATCGACACATTCCTGTATACTATGGGCAATTTAGCATGGCCAATCCACCCAACCTGCACATCTTTGGACTGAGGGAGGAAACCAGAGCACCCAGAGGAAACCCACAGAGACACAGGGAAGAACATGCAAACTCCACACAGAAAGTCACCTGAGGTGGACTTGAACCCCGATCCCTGGCACTGTGAGGCAGCAGTGCTAACCGCTGAGCCACCATATCACCCGAAGGCAAAGCAATGCAGTGGAATAGTTGACAAGTTGATTGGAGTCTAACAGGCCATGACAGTCACAACCTTCCATGGACAGAGTGGGGGTTAGACTCACTGAGGAAGCCCCAACTCATTTTCACCAAACTCAAATATCTCACTTGATGTCAACCCAGAATGCAAAGCTGGAAAAGCAGCAGCCTTCATTCAGCAGGATGGTCAAGCTGCAGACTTGGAAACCTGGGAAAGATACCCATCAAACAAAGTTTCACTGACCTTTTTTGTTTAATCTTTCATAATTGCATGTGGGAGTTTTGGTTAGCTCAGTTGACTAAATGGCTCGGCTGGTGTTGCAGAATAAAACCAACAGCAGGAGTACAATCCCTCTACTGACTGTGGTAGTTCGTGGAGTGTCTAATTCCCTCACCTTACACACTGCCTGTGGGATTGACACCCTTGAACTGTATGTCATCCATTAAAGAGAGCTGCTTATTGTCCTCTGTGAACTCAGGAATCGATTTTCAGAGTCAAGAGGAGAGAGACTGAGTAGACTGGGACTATACTCATTGGAATGTAGAAGAATGAGGGGGGGGAATCTTATAGAAACATAAAATTATGAAGCAAATAATTAAGGTAGAAGCAGAGAGGTTGTTTCCACTGGTGGGTGTAACTAGAACTAGAGGGCATAGCCTCAAAGTAAAGAGGGAGCAGATTTAGGACGGAGTTGAGGAGGAACTTCTTCACCCAGAGGGTTGTGAATCTGTGGAATTCCCCACCCATTGAAACAGTTGATGCTCTCTCTTTGAATGTTTTTAAGGCAACAATAGGTTTTTGAACAGTAAAGGAACTCAGGGTCATTGTGAGCATGTGGGTATGTGGAGCTGAGTCCGTAAAACGATCAGCTGTGATCTTACTGGATGGCTGGAGCAGGAGTATGGCCTGCTCCATTTCTGACGTTCTTATATTTTTATGTTCTTAACGACGGCCACCCCCATCACACAGGTAAGGGACATCAGCATTATTCACAAACCTCAACACATTTCAAAGAGGCTGGTTGGAAAGTATATACTGTACAGAGAAGGTGGTGAGCGTGTGAAGTGGGCTGTGAAGAGAAGTCGTGGGGACTGATTACAATCAGCAAATTTAGAAGACAGGAGATTGAGAGGAATTGTGATTTCTTTTCCTGGACTGGAACTTGGCAATGATCGTTCACAGAACCTTTATTTTCTGGACCAATAGCTTCATCACTATATTTCATAGATTTTCATGTTCTTGTTGAAAGGATACAGAAACTCTCAGCGATCTGAGCAAAACCCAGTGAATATCAGTGGCTGTTGAATTGTGATTTTATTTTGTAGCATAGCAATTTATTCAGATATTTGACTGGTAGCTGAGATAAACCATTGCAAAAATGTGAATAAAGATAGGTGTGTAGATTCCATTTATAGTCACGTGATTTATAATCCAATGAAGATTAACACCCTATGGCATTTTACAGTGATAATGCCAGCCTTAATTGAACCCATGCTGATAATAAACTTGGCAGTTCAGGAACTGGGACACGGCATTATTACTTGTATTTCATTGACAACCTCTACAGTATTCTTAACACAGAAAGAAATGAATATACTGGAAAAGGTTAAACAAGGAGGTTAACTACTTTCCTTGTTGGAACATAGCTCTGGCATATGCATTAATATGCTGAATGTATTTCTTACTAATAGTGGTGCCACTTATGAATACAGTCTATTATTCTCAGTTGCATTGGATCACGTGCAGTCACATTACTTCCTTGTACAGACAATTATTTGACCCTTGGCGTGATTTTGCTTAGTGCTGTGGGGGCAGACATATTGTTTTGTTATTTAGGTAACACACACCGGAATGAGCCCCATCCTCAAAGAAGACTTGAGATGTTAACTGTGTTCCTTTCTCCACAGAGTATGCCAGATCTGCTGAGTGTTTCCAGCACTTCCTGCGTCTATTTTAGATACCCAGAATCTGCAATATCTTGCATTTTTTTATTTATTCACTTTTGGGGTGTGTGTGTTGCTGACTGGGCCAGCATTTTATTGCCCATCCCCAGTTGCCTTTGAGAACGTGGTGGTGAGCTGCCTTCTGGAACCGCTGCAGTCCACCTGCTGTGAGGTGACCCTGGAATTCTCTTCCTCGGGGCACTGTGGGTCAACCCACAGCAGGTGGTCTGCAGGGGTTCAAGAAGGCAACTCACCACTGCGTTCTCACGGGCAACAGGGGACAGGCAATAAATGCCGGCCAGCCAACGAGGCCCTCTTCCCAAAAGCGTATAAATAAAAAACAAATTGGAGAGACCTGTTTCCAGAAACATGACTTTTTGAAGAGCAGCTTGATGGTGACAAGTGAACCAAGTGGGACACCTGCCTTGGAAAGATTTAGATCTCCCTCAGCTATAACACGTTCTTGACCTCCCTCATCCAACTACTTCTTGCTTGTTCATCTACATGAGGCCTCTAAAGTTGCTGTAATATTTGCCAGTAGGCAGCTCCTTCACTGCATTGCCACAGCTACTGGGTATACTGTCATCATTGATGTGCAACCAGTCCTATCAAAAAGAGCTGGGCAGTGGCATCAATGTTAGTAAGCCAGTCTAACCCTGTCTCTAAAAATGCCTCAAAGTGCTGGTAAGAGTCTGGTCAACAGCACAAAACTGAGGCCCATTAAGACGAGGGCAACCAATGGTGGCTGAGTAAATTAAAGAGGTAAAACTTTCATTTATACAGCATATTTCGATGCTCCTTTCAGTCAACAGCATATTCTTGAAGTGTTGTCAACTGTTGCAAAATAAGAAATGCAGCAGTTAATTATGTGCTATAAAGTGTTAGTAAATAAGTGTTAATAATCTGCTGTTTGAGGGATAGAGTGGCCAGGCTGCTGGGAGGAGTACCTGATCTTGTTTGATATCATTCAAAGAGATCTTTTGAAACTAGGGTTCCTTGAGCTCTCTTTCAAGGTGATAACAGAGAGGTTAGAAAATAGAGAAATTTATACTTGCAAAATGAGGATATCACAGTCCAATAATTCTCATTGTTGGTGCAATTGGAGAATTGTGTGTAATTAACTGAATGAGTCTTTGTTTGTTTAAATATTGACATTTGCTAGTTGACTACTTCCTTATCAGACCTTGCCAGTGAACAACAAATATAAAATGTCCCTGTGATAGGATGGCTCTTACTGAAATAGTTCAATAACAGGGTTTGCTTGTGAAGAAGCTATAAAGAACCAGCTGTAAACAGAAGCAGTAACAGAAGTTGCTGGAAAAGCGCAGTAGGTCTGGCAGTATCTGTGAAGAGTGACCCTTCCTCAGAACTTATGATAACTAGGGAAATATCGGTTTTTATGCAGAAGATAGAGTGGGATAAGGGTAAGGAGTAAACAATAGTTGGGGATGGAGCTCAAAGAGAGAGAAGAACAGTTGGACAGACAAAGGAGTGGATAACAGTCTGGCTGGGAGGGTGAATAGCTGTTAATGGAGACTGTTAGTGGCTAACAACAGGTAATATGTAGCGGCAGATCATGTGATAACAACGCCTGGTGTGTGCAGGGGGGGGTAAGACATGGGGAGTTCAGGCCCTAAAATTGTTGAGCTCAATGTCAAGTCCAGAAGGCTGTAAGGCTGCGGAAGATGAGGTGTTGTTCTTTCACCTAGCACTGAGCTTCACTGAGCAAACCAGTGCAACTCTCTCCCTCTACCTAGACCTCTCCCTCTGGCCTTCTGCCTGTACTCGACCTGTTCATTGAGAATTGGCAGTGTGACATTGCTCGCCTCAATTTCTCTGCCCACTTCACCCATTTAAACCTGTCTCTCCCTGAACTGACTGCACTCTGTGCACTCAGATCCAACCCTGACTTTGTTATTAAGCCTGCTGATCAGGGTGGTGCTGTTATAATCGGGGATACTGGTCTCTACATTGCAGAGGCTGACTGCCAGTTCTCAGATACCTCCTCCTATCTCCCCCAGACTAATGACCCCATCATGGAACATCAAGCCATTGTATCAACTACAGTCAGTAACCTCATTTCATTTGGTGATCTCCTCCCCCAACCGCTGCCTCCAAGCTGATAGACCCCCAGCCCCACACAGCTTGCTTCTACCTCCTTCCTAAAATCCACAAACAGGTCTGCCTGGGCAGACTCATTGTCTCTGACTGCTCCTACCCCACAGAACCCATCTCCTCTACCTTGTCTCAGTCTTATCCTGGTCCAGTCCCTGCCCACGGATATCTGTGATTCCTCTGAAGCTTTACGCCAGTTCCAGAATTTCCAGTTTGCAGGCTCCAGCTGCCTTCTCTTCACCATGGATATGCAATCCCTGTACACGCCTGTCCCCCACCAGGATGGTCTCAGAGCTCTCCGCTTCTTCCTGGGACAAAGACCTGAACCGACCCCTCCCCCCACCAGCTTCCTCCGCCTGGCCGAGCTCGTCCTCACCCTCAATAACTTCTCTTTTAACTCCTCACATTTACTTCAGGTCAGAGAGGTGGTCATGGGTACCCACATGGGCCCCAGTTATGCCTGTCTCTGTGGAGTACGTGGAACATTCAATGTTCCAGTCCTATTCGGGTATTTACCCAACCTTTATCCAATATATCGATGATGTCATCGGTGCTGTTTCCCTCTCTTGTCTGGAATTGGAAAAGTTCATCGATTTCACTTCCAATTTCCACACTGCCTCACTTTTACCTGGTCTATCTCGGACTCCTCCCTTGACATCTCGGACTCCATTTCTGGGAATAGATTTGCCACTAATATCCACTTTACACCCGCCTCCTCAATCACCTGGACTATACATCCTCACATCCTGTTTCCTGTAGAGACTCCATTCCATTCTCCCAGTTTCTCCATCACGGTCACATATATTCCGATGAGACCAACTTCAGTAAGGGGGCCTCTGAAATGTCTACTTGCTTCCTCAACCGAGGATTCCCAAACACTGTTGTTGACAGGGCCCTCAGCCGGGTCTGACCCATCTTCTGCACTTCCACCCTCACCCCCACGCTTCCCTCCCACAACAGCAATAAGCTTCCTCTTGTCCTTACCTACCATCCCATCAGAAGATCATCAGCGCCATTTTTGCCACCTCCAGTGAGATGCCACCACCAGACACATATTCTCCTCCCCTTGTCCGCCTTCCGCAGAGATCATTTCCTCCAGGATACCATGGTCCACTCTTCCTTCACTGCCAACACGTCCCACAGCCCCAAGGTGCCTTTCCCTGCAACAGCCGAAGGTGTAACACCTGCCCATTTACCTGCTCCCTTCTCAGTGTCCAAGGGCCCAAACATACCTTCCAGGTGAAGCAGCACTTTACCTGTACTTCATACAATCTAGACTACTGCATTCACTGCTCACGATGTCATCTCCTCTACATTGGGGAAACGAAGCGTAGACTGGGTGACCACTTTGCAGAACATCCACATTCTGCCCACAAAAATGACCCGGAGCTTCCAGTTGCCTGCCTCTTTAACACACCACCCTGTTCCCTGGCCAACGTTTCTCCCTTATGCTTGCAGCAGTGCTCCAACAAAGCTTAGCGCAAGCTGGATGAACAGCATCTCAATTTCCTCTTGGAGACCCATCAGCCCTCCACACTCAATATCAAGTTCAATAATTTTAGGACCTGAACTCTCCTATGTCTTCGCCCCCTACTGTACACACCAGGCCTTGTCATCACATAATCTGCCATTATACACAACCTATTGTTAACCACTGACAGTCTCCATTAACAGCTACTCACTCTCCTGACCAGATTACTGTTGACTCCTTTGTCTGTCTAACTGTTCTTTTCTCTTTGGGCTCTAACCCCACCTATCGTTTACTCCTTATCCCCTACCCCACTCTATCTTCTGCATGTAAACTGATATTTTCCTAGCTATCACAAATTCTGAGGAAGGGTCACCAGACTCAAAACGTTAACTTTGATTTCTCTGCACAGATGCTGCCAGACCTGCTTGTTTTTCCAGCAACTTCCGATTTTGTTTCTGATTTATAGCATCCACACTTATTTCAGTTTTTACATAGAATCAATAACCCGCTGACTGACACTCAGCTTGGGATCTGCCAGAGCCAGTTAGCACCTGACTTCACCGGAGCCTTGGTCCAAACATGGACAAAGAACTGAATTCCAGAGATGTATTGAGTAACAGCCCTTAACATCATGGCTGCATTTGATTGAGTTTGGCATCAAGGATCCCTAACAAAACTGAAATAAAATGCGTATTGCGAGCAAACTCTCCGGTGGTTGGAGTCATATCTGACACACAGGCCATGGTTTTTGGAGGTCAGTCATCTCAGCTCCAGGACATCTCTGCAGGAGGTCCTCAGGATAGTGTTCTCAGCCCAGCTACCTTCAGCTGCTTCAATGACCTTCCCTCAATCATAAGGTCAGTAGTGGGGATGTTCGCTGACAACTGCATAATGTTCAGCACCATTTTCAACTCCTCAGGTAGTAAACCAGTCTATGTCTAAATGCAGCAAGACCTGGAGAACATCCAGATTTGGGTTGACAAATGTCAAGTAGCAATCATTCCACACAAGTGCCAGGCAATAACCATCTCCAACAAGAGAAAATCGAACCATCACTTTTTAACTGTCAATGGCATTAATATTGTTGAATTTCCCACAATCAACAGCCTGGCAGTTATAATTGACCAGACACTAATCTGGACTTGCCATATAATACCGTGAGTACAAGAGCAGGTCCACCATCTATATTGGCACATATCAGGCATGTAATGGAGTACTCCCCACTTGCCTGGATGAGTGCAGCTCCAACAATACTTAGTAAGCGTGACACCATCAAGGATAAAGCAGCCAGCTTGACGGAGACCACATCCACATGCATCCATTAGCAGGCACAGTAGCATCATGATGTCCCATCAACAAGAGGAATTGCAGTTCCATGACTTCTTGGAAACGAAACCTCACCATTCCCAGCATTGACGCAAATGTGAAAAGTGGATTGAACCTTGAATTGCCCACATTTCACCTAATTCAGATTAAAATAACATGCACATCGTGTTTTTCATTGACAAGAAAATAATCGATTTATTGTATTCAAATGCCTGGCTAGAAGGAAGCGTGCATTGCTACCTTATGAATCCGAAACCTAAACTCTAACTTTTAAAAAAATTTCCATACACGTACAGGAAGACAGATAGAGACAAGACACAGATTATGGGTAGTAAAGGAAAAAAAATGTCAAATAAGTGAGCTGTGATGAAAGGTTAAGCCCGAAACATCGACTCTCCTGCTCCTCGGATGCTGGCTGACCTTCTGTGCTTTTACAAGTGCCACTCTTTATTGACTCGGAGTCTCCAGCATTGCAATCTGCACTACCTCCAAGGAAAAAAATGTCAGAGAACCACAGACCTGACACCTCAGGCGACTGACTGTGTGGAGTTTGCACGTTCTCCCCGTGTCTGCGTGGGTTTCCTCCGGGTGCTCCGGTTTCCTCCCACAGTCCAAAGATGTGCAGGTCAGGTGAATTGGCCATGCTAAATTGCCCGTAGTGTTAGGTAAGGGGTAAATGTAGGGGTATGGGTGGGTTACGCTTCGGCGGGTCGGTGTGGACTTGTTGGGCCGAAGGGCCTGTTTCCACACTGTAAAGTAATCTAATCTAATCTAAAAAAAACAGTCTGGATCACAAACATTGATGAGTTATTTTCTTACAACTCTTTATGGTCCATTGCTAATGATGTGAGGTAGTGAATGCACTGATTCTCAATCTTCCATTCACTCATTGAGCATTCACCTCTTCAGGATCTCTGCTGGTGCTTTTTTTCCTTATTGTTTCAACAGGGGATTTGCAGAAAGAACAATTTACAGAGAAAAGTAAAGCACAATGGATTTTATTTCACGTCACAGAAGAGAGGGTGGTGGGGTGAGGGTTGCTGAAGGATGCTGTATCTCAGCACACTGGATCATTCTGCTAACATGGTCCACACCACAGCTGTAGGCATCTCCCTGGAACCAATCAAGTGGCTACTACTATGCTGAACACGCCTAAACTCACAACCATTTGTAAAGCCAATTAAAAGACTGTCTTTGGACAAAATGGCCCTGAACGTACACGCAGCACCATTCTGCTGGAATGCTCGCTCCCTGTTTTATTAAGGCAACATTGTAGACACAACTCCGCAATGTTCTCCATTAAGTTGCTTTCAATACTGAAAGAACTTCTCGAATGAGTTCCTTGGTTCAACACACTGGCTTTTCCCAAATTTAGTCTACAGTCCAAATGAAAGCTAGCTTTACAGCAAATATCCACCAACTCAACAGCAACACCCAAATCCATGACCACTGCCTTCTAGAAGGACATTGGAGCACCACTTCCTGCAAGGTTCCCTCGGAGCCACTCACCATCCTGACTTGGAAATACATTCCCATTTCTTCAGTGTCGCTCGGTCAAAATCCTGGAATTCCCTCAGCAACAGCATTTTGAGTCTACCTATAGGAGTTCAAGGAGGCAGCTCACCACCACATTCTGAAAGACAATATGGAACAAGCAGGAAACCTAGGCCCAGCCAGTGATGTGCAACCACATCCCATGAATTAATTTTTTAAAAATTTTATAGGGCAGGATCAAATCTGTGAATCAGAAATAGAGGCGTACAGCATGGAAACAGTCACTTCGGTCCAACTTGTCTGTGCTGACCAATTTCTCAAACTAAATGAGTCCCACTTACCTGCATTTGGCCCATATTCCTCGAGACCTTTCCTATCCATGTACCTGTCCGAATGGCTTTCAAATATGTTGTGACTGTACCTTTATCTACACTTCCTCTGGCAGTTAATTCCATATGAAAATGTGTGAGAGAAAGTTGCACCTCAGGTCCCTTTTCTCCTTTCACCTTAAAACTATGCCCCCTAGTTTTAAACTCATCCACCCTATTGGAAAAGGCCTTGACTATCCACCTTATCTACGCCCCTTGTGATTTTATAAGCCTCTATAAGGTCAACTCCAACCTCCTATACTCCAGTGAAAAATGTTCCAGCCTATCCAGCATCTCCTTAGAACTCAACCCTTCCAGTCCCAGCAACATCTTGGTAAATATTTTCAAAGGAGGTTAGAACACAATACAAGTGCTAATCCTGAGTTGGTAGCATGATATCAACTCAAAAGGCATAAATAAAAACTGGAGGGCTAAACAGTTCAATAAGATATTACAATCAAGGTGGTTCAAATAGTAAAAAAAGATAGCAAATGCATCCTACTTCCAAACACTACATTCTGAACACATTGGACATCCATTACTTTGAAGTCTTCAGGGAAAACAGGTTGCATTGATTGCTTGTCATTGAATGTCATACTTTAGTGTGTAGGCAATGCTGTAATTAGCCAGAACATTGCAACTTGTTTAAAAATCCTTCAGTGCAGAATCTGGCAGAGCGTTCTGTTGATTGGTTTACACAAAGACAACCAGGAGGCTGCTCATATGGAGTTTAGCCATAAATCACTAGCTTAGTCCAGATGGGACAATTGACCAATTTCTGTGTTGCAGTATCATTGTAATTCAACAAAACCTACTGCTAAGAGACATAACAATGTAATGTTGCATCAATAGCTATGGAGAGAAATTCACTGATGCCAGGAAAGGTAATTTACTGCTCTCAGATTAGTAGTTTTAATTTTCTGTCTAAATCATGACCTAATAAATTTAAGAATGAAAATGTGTTTCGTTTTTCATTCCATTTCCAAAACATCACCATTTTTGTTTACAAATGTTAAACTGACTGGAACTAGACATAAGAATCTGAGACATGGTTGCTATTAGTTGACTAGACTACGACACTTTCCAAGGGTGAATTATAAAGTGACATGCCCAGACTGTAAAGACACTTATCCAGGAGATAATAAATATTTTATTGAAGACTCATTGTGAGAATCTAAACTGGACTTTGACCAGAACAAAAAGATTTAAAAAAAAGGTGGGAGAAGGGCTGTTACAGGTACAATATCTAAAATAGGATGATTTATCAGGAGACTTCTGCAAAACGCTATGAGCAACCATCCTAGATTGCCAAATAAGAAAGGTATCAAATGGAAAACTGTCTAAATACAGAGCATTTGCATTTTAAATATCTGGAAGTCATCATTGGAGACAAAATGAAAGGGCGAAGGAGCCTCATTTTCTGCCTGGAGACCCTGCAGCCTTCTAGACTTAATATTGAGTTCAATAACTTTAAGGCTTTGAGGTCCTTAACCCAACCCCCAACCCCCACACCAGGCCTTGTTAACACAGAGAATGTGGTGCTGGAAAAGCACAACATCTGAGGGGTAGGGGAATCAACATTTCAGACATAAATAGCATTGTTGTACTGGCCAGTTATCTCTCTACCCCCTCGGCTCACAAGCCTCATTCCTGATGAAGGGCTCTTGCCGGAAACGTCAATTCATCTGCGCCTCGGATGCTGCCTGACCTGCTGTGCTTTTCCAGCACCACACTCTCAACTCTGATCTCCAGCATCTGCAGTCCTCACTTTCTCTTTGTTATCATGCAGTCTGTTATTACGCACAACCTATTGTTAGCCTCTAACAATCCTCATTAGCAGCTATTCCCTCTTAGTCAGCTTGTTATCCAACTATTCCTCTCTCTCTTTGTGGGCTCTATTCCCACATATTGTTTACTCCTTCTCCCTTCCCCAACTCTATCTTCTGCATGTAAACCGACATCTTCCTAACTACTATGACCCTTCTGAGGAAGGGTCACTCGACCAGAAACATTAACTCTGATTTCTCTCCACAGATGTTGACAGGCCTGCTGAGCTTTTCTAACAATTTTTGTTTCTGTGAGCAAAATGTTAGGTCAACGAGGCAAGTTTCTGCGCACTCTAGCCAAAATCCGTTGTTCGCTTGAGAAGCTTGACTGGGGCTGTTAGCACCTCTGCAGGCATGATGAGTCTCAATTAGATCTGTTCATCTGCAGAAATGAAAGATCTGTGCTTCTTTTTGTCCCACTGTTCTTGCAATTTGACCACACAATGACAAGTGTGAAATTACTCAAGGATGATTTCTTTTTAGTTTTGTCCTTAGAATTACACTGCTGGCAGTTTCTGGAGCCAATTTGCAAGTTATTTGATCTGTAGAAGCTATTTTAGCTCAGCAGAGACCATTTTAAAAATAAGATAGTATAGCTTTTTAAAAACAATTTAATGATCTTTCATGACTTATGGAAACTTCAGCAAAACTTGTATTAAACTTACCTTAAACTTGTTTTTTTTTTAAAAAAAACTTGATCATTAGTCTACATTAAATTGAAATAATACAAATGTGAAAAAAGAGCGGAGTGAGCCATAATAATTCAGTCACTGACCACACTGTGCAAAAGCCAAGTAGTTACTTTGCAAATGCGTTTTGACATTAAGTGAGGACAATGGTTAATTTTGCTGTCCTGGTAACCCAATAATTTGGGCTGAGAGATTTTGGGGAGTATGTGTAAGGCAATTTAAGAATTTGATTGGAAACCTGGCAACATGAGTGTGTTGTGTTCCCACTATGTTTCAAATAGATCAGTACTCTTTAGGGAAAAGGAACCTGCTACTCTTGCTAATCTGGTCGACAGAGGAACCTCGATTATCCAAAGGACACAGGCAAGGAGTATTTCGTTCGGTTAAACGATTTCCGGATAATCAAATACCAGATAACATTGTTTAGCGAAGCGTTGGGACCTTGTGATCTCGCTGGATAATCCGATATTGGGATAATCAAATGCCGGATAATCGATGTTCCTCTGTATATGTAACCAATGTGGTTGAACTAAAAGACCTGGCACCTAACAGTTGCACTAAGAGATATTCAGTAAATGGTCTGCCAGTGGATCTCATATTCTGAGAATCAATTTAAAAAAAACACAAACCAAGAAAGAAAAACCATCACAAAAATCAGATCTATCCTCACTGTAGTGATTGTAACTCAGTCAGCCAGGTGGTCTTCATAGAATATGAGCTTCCTCATTGAACTGAAGGAACATCCCCAATCAGGGAGCCTAGGCTGACAGATATAAACAGGACAAAAGTGAGGACTGCAGATGCTGGAGATTAGAGTCGAGAGTGTGGTGCTGGAAAAGCACAGCAGTTCAGGCAGCATCCGAGGAGCAGGTGAATCGATGTTCCGGGCAAAATCCCTTCATCAGGAATTCTGGGCTTTTCCAGCAACCACACTCTTGAGGTATAAACAAGAGTTGCATAGAATCCCTACAGTGTGGAAACAGGCCATTTAGCCCAACAAGTCCACACCGATCTTCCAAAGAAGAACTCATTCAGACCCATTCCCCTACTGTAATACTCTACATTTACCCCTGACTAATGCACCTAACTTACACATCCATGAATACTGTGGACAATTTTACCATGACCAATTCACCCAACCTGCACATCTTTTCGACTGTGGGAGGAAACAGGAGCACCCAGAGGAAACTCACGCAGACACAGGGAGAATGTGAAAAATTCACATGGACAGTCACTCAAGGCTGGAATTGAACACGAGTCCCTGGTGTTGTGAGGCAGCAGTGCTAACCACTGAGCCACCGTGCCACTCTGTCAGAGGGTTTGTTCACGCGGAGAGCTGGCTCTGAGGGAGCTGGATTGGTGTCAATGTGTAAATAAAGGGTGACTTGGTGACAGTATACCGACCTCTGTGGAGTTATATCAGTGGCCACGAGGGAAAAACACACTCCTGAAGAAATTCACTCGCATCAGACATCTTTGAGTTGAAGTAGGTATTTCTGGCATCATGCCATTATTTGGGAAGCTTGAGTCGTTTAATCCTGCTGTTGAAGTGTGGGCCTTGTATGTGGGGAGCATGTATTACTTTCTCCTGACAAATGACATTAGGGCAGATGAAAAGCAATGAATAATTCTCCTGACACCTCATTGGCCCGCAGCTTTTTGAGTTGTTAGGAGCCTTACTCTCCCTGAGGCACCAGATAGTAAAACCTTTCAAGACCTGATGAATTTAATGAAGGAATATCTGAACCCCAAGCCTATTCTAATTCTGAGACATATTGATTTTACTTGGAAGTTCGAAAACCAATGAGATGGGTATCGGGAGTTTTGACTAGGTTAAGACAACTGGCAGAGGCATGGTGACTTTGGTTCAACGCTTAATGAGAGGCTGAGAGAACGTGTGATATGTGGGATTAATGATGTAACCAGGCAAAAGTGCCTACTGACAAACCCAACTGGACTTCGACCAGACACTACTACTGACTTTGTCATTGGAAAATGAGGCAAGTGGAGCATGTGAGTTGCAGGATATTCCAATGGAAGTTGCCTGTCCAGGCTAAGGTTGGGGAATACCACGTGAATGAAGGTAATTGCATAGCCTCACTCAGGACCTATCCTGAGCAGACGGACTCCAGCTCAGCCCACAGCAAAACCCCAAAACAAAGCCAAGTCTTGGCCAAACAGTTAAAATGTGTCAGAGGTTCTGCTCTCTCAGAGCTGGCTCTGAGGGAGTGAGGTCAGTGTCAAGAACTCTCCACATGTAAATAAAGGGTGACTTGGTGATGGGATACCGGCCTCTGAACTTATTTCACTCATCACCAACTATCAGTTACATCTTTGTTGTACCACTTCCAAATGTTTCCAGAATAAAACTCACACTGGCTTCAACATATTCCTAGGGCACATTCCAGGTCTATAGTCAGACAAAACCAAATAAGAACAATTGCTCAAACATTTGTCAATGTGGTAGATTTTAAGAAAGAGAGAGATAAAGAGAGAGAAAATGTGCCAATATCCATCCAATGTTAATTGTATGATCAAGATATTCTGAACATAGCACATTTCATTTTGTGAAATGATGAACAGTACTAGTGACATGCGATTGGAGAAGTCAGTAATTGTTATTCATACAGTTGCATTCAATTAGTGGACATTATCTGGGGATTCACTTACATAGGAATAGATTGAGAGTGGCATTGCTGGGTTTGGAGCTGCATATTTGGAATATACATCTGTAAATTAAAAACTTATTAAAAATGGTTAGGGTTCAGTTCTATCCTCCAACTGATGACTATCTGATAGGAGAGTATTGTACAGAAGGAACAACATTTTTCAATTATATAACACATTAAAGTTATACATGAATGCAAACTGACCAAAGGATTAGGAAAAAAAAAATGTTGTTAACTGAAGAAGTGAGTTAATAGAAAGAGAGTGATGACAATTGGTAATGAGATGGGTTTCAAGGGATATGTTAGAGGAGAAGTGGGACACAGGAACGTCAGGTGTTTACAACATTCAATGTAGACTGCTAGAACCATCTCACATATGGGATATGTACATTGATCACCAATTATAATGATCAACTCAATAGCGTGGGACCTTTTCCAAAATGAATTTAACTGAGCAACACAAACTACTGTATACTGCACAGTTTCAATTGACCAACACGAAGCCACTGCTCCCTACATAAGAGGGAAGCAGATGGCGGTTACCCAATGCCACGAGTACATTAAAAGAATTTGTATTAGTGACATTCAATTAGTGGACAAAGGGCCTGCTCTCCTCTCATTTTTCAACATTCTAATTAAAAGTGTAACCTCCACATCAGGAAGCAGACAGGACTTATGTTTAATATTTTCTTCTAAAGACAGCATCACCCAGGGTTTGAATATTTTCAACACTGAAGATCCTAGGCTGAGTTAGAGTGCTACCCGATTAAGGGCTTTTGCCTGAAACATCGATTCTCCTGCTCCTCAGATGCTGCCTGACCTGCTGTGCTTTTCCAGCACCACACTCTTGACTCTAACCTCCAGCACCTGCAATCCTCAATTTTGCTTAGAGTGTTACCAGTCAGTAAACATTGCACCTGCACACTGCTGATCAACTCCCTTGAAGAACCTTTTGGCAAATTTTAAACTGGAATGCCTGCTGTACTGAGACCTACATTTTAAAAAGAAAATCTGTGCACAGGGCTTCCTTGAATGCAAGGGCAAAGTTTTTAATGTACCTAGAATGCCTGCTGTGTAATCCGAAGATTTTACCTTCTATCCAGTCAAACATTCTGTATCTTTTACCTCTAATAACAAGTGCAGAGACATTTAAAAGGTCTTCGGTGCCTTTCAATTATCTCATAGAATTTAACAGCATAAAAACAAATGGACTCCAAATGACATTATAGAGGTTTGTAAATAGGGTCTTTTCCCTAGGGTGATGGAGTTCAAAATTCAAGTAGTTCCATGTCAGCAGTTAACAGTTACATGTCAAGTTGGGGCGGCATGGTGGCTCAGTGGTTAGCACTGCTGCCTCACAGTGTCAAGGACATGGGTTCGATTCTAACCTCAGACCACTGTGTGGAGTTTGCACATTCTCCCTGTGTCTGCATGGGTTTCCTCCTGGTGCTCTGGTTTCCTCCCACAAACCAAAGATGTGCAGGTTCGGTGAATTGGCCACGCTAAATTGCCCATTGTGTTCAGGGATGTGTAAGTGCACTAGTCAGAGTAATAGTGTAGGGGAACGTGTCTGGTTGGGTTACTCTTCGGTGTGGACCTGAAGGGCGTGTTTCTACACTGTAGGCATTCTATGAAAACTAGGGGGCACATTTAAGGAGAGAGGAGAAAGTTTAAAGAAAGGACACGAGGGACAAATTTTTCACAGAGTGGTTCGTGTGTGGAATGTGGTAATTGCAGGTATAGTTACAATGTTTAAACAACATTTGGATAGGTACATGAATATGAAAGGTTTGGAATTATATGGGCCAAGCACAGGCAGGTGAAATTAGTTTAGTTTCGGAACATGGTCAGCGTGGACTACTTAGAGTGAAAAGTCTGTTTCTGTGCTGTGTGGCTCTATGAAATATAGGATAAAACATTTGAAAGGGCAGAGTTCCATGTTAAGTAGGTTCATTTTCTGTCTTCCAATAGGAGGGGGTTATATATCCTCCTTAAATGTTTAAATCACATATTGTTTGATAATCATGTCTTCCAGCATTAACCAGGCAAACATTTGTCTTCTGCCACAGTACTTTAACTTCAACATTATAGTACAAGATTGCAACCTTGAATTCAATGCCAGAATCGTGCACATTAGAAGATGCCCTTTGGCAATGTGTGCTTGTCAGAAACTGCTTTGTTAAATACCTCAGCAAATGTACGCAGCATCTCAAGTTTGCAAAAAAAACCCTGAATTTTAACAACTGAGAAATTCTTTCAGCTCTGAAAAAAGGCTCAATGCAAAGACATGAGCATAACAGCCAGAGTGAAAAGGCCTCAAAGCCATTGATGGAAATATCCTGTATACAGTATTATCTACTATTGCCAGCTTCAACTGAAACTTAAGCACATGGCTACAAGACTCAGGGGCCACAGAACTATGTTGAGTCAAGGCTGACAATCCACAGGCTACTGGTTCAATTCTTTGTCTGATGCCCTTTGATCCTTGTAAATGGAACACCTAGTATACCAGGATGTGTTGTTTGGAAGGGATTTTAGTTGTAGTCACAAATAGAAAGGTGAAAAGTGTACGAACCGATCATTAATCCACACTGGTATTATATTACTGATGTTAAAATATGATATTTTAAGTTGTACAGTTTGTGCAACATTGATGTACCATAACTCACAATAATCCAATACTCAGGATACAGTGAATTCCAATCAAAGGGATAAAATTATATCTCTTTTTTGTATATTGTACCTTTGGCTTTAAAGGAAGTGAGTTGTAAGTTTTTTCAATACAATTGATTTGACAGATTTATTTATGATATGAGTGATAAAGTCACACTCAATAAACTATTCTTTCAACTCCAAGCTTCAATGTATACATTTCCAAACTACAAACTGTGAAAGTCAAAACAAACTAATTCCATTAACATTCTAAAAAAATTAAATCGTTTCATTTCAAAGTGGTTATATATTTTGGGACCATATGGTACTATCCAAGCAACATTTCTGAGTGCATTGTGAATTCGCCTATTCTCCTTCATTCCATTTAAGGCTTATTTTCTGTTAATTATAAACATTGTTTCCTTTATTCTTACATGGGATATGAGCATTGCTGTAAAGTCCAGCATTAGTTATCATCCCCAATTGAATTGTATAGTTCGCTGGGCCATTTTTGTTTTACAGCATTCAAGGATGATTTTATAGCAATCAATAATAGTTTCATGGTTACCACAATCAAGACGAGCTTTATTCTCCAGACTGATTATTCGAATGTCAAATGCCACCAGCTACCGCAGTGCGAATTGAACATACGCCCCCAAAGCTTAATTTAATACCAGCCCAGTGACAACACCAAACCACTTCCCCATCACATCACCTTCTCCCAGTTATGCACCAATCCCTTAAATTTGTTCAAGTTTTTCAGCCTCTAATCTAAATGATAAAAGTCACTGGGGTGGAATTGTTACTGACACTGTATTTTCAACATCAGAGTTTGTCTATTGAGCACCATGGGGTTGATGGATTCAGGTAGGTAAAAATAATGACTGCAGATGCTGGAAACCAGAGCCTAGATTAGAGTGGTGCTGGAAAAGCACAGCAGTTCAGGCAGCATCCGAGGAGCAATAAAATCGACATTTTGGGCAAAAGCCCTTCATCAGGAATACAGGCAGAGAGCCTGAAGGGTGGAGAGGGGAAATGAGGAAGCTGGAGAAATCTGCACTCATCCCTTGTGGTTGGAGTGTTCCTAGGTGGAAGATGAGGCGCTCTTCCTCTAGGCGTCATGTTGCCAGGGTCTGGCGATAGAGGAGGCCAAGGACCTGCATGTCCTTGGCGGAGTGGGAGGGGGAGTTGCATCCGCTGCACCCCGATGTGGCCTCCTCGATATTGGGGACACAGGCTGCCTACTTGCGGAACGTTTCAGAGAACACCTCTGGGACACCAACCCAACCGCCCCATGGCTGAACACTTTAACACCCCCTCCCACTCCGCCAAGGAACTCCTTTCTTTAGGTCATGTTCGAGATCTTCACAACTGGGTGTAAAAAAAAGTCTTCATCATTCCTCTCAATCTTTTACCAATCATTTCAGATCCATGAATAATGATAAAGCTGTTCTGTGCATTTGCAAGTTATCATTAAGCTAATACATTAAGGACTTTCATCATCATGTAATGCTTTAGTAGGTCATCTCTTAACCTTGGCCATTTAGAGAACTGTCCTGACTCTTCCAAGTTCTCTTCATGGATTTATAAGACTATAAGACCATAAGACATAGGAGTGGAAGTAAGGCCATTCGGCCCATCGAGTCCACTCCGCCATTTAATCATGGCTGATGGGCATTTCAACTCCACTTACCTGCATTCTCTCCGTAGCCCTTAATTCCTTGTGACATCAAGAATTTATCAATCTCTGCCTTGAAGACATTTAGCGTCCCGGTCTCCACTGCGCTCCACGGCAATGAATTCCACAGGCCCACCACTGTCTCCAGAAAAGCCAATCAATATCTCCAGCTTAGAAAGTGAACAGTTTAAACTGTGCAGTTTTACTCCAACAAGTTGCTGAAGATGTTAAAACTTTACAATGCAAAAAAAAAATACTTTTTCTTGTTTCTGTTTATCCTCTCTTTTTGAAATGAAGTGATATATTTAATCCACTCAAATCCCATTCACTGAGACTGGAGTTGAGTCAGGTGTAGTTCTAGATCGGCGTTCAGCTTTTGTACAATTCTGCTTCAGTTAGGGAGATTCCCACTTGGAGTCAGAGTCAAGACTTTGAATGCTGCTATGTTCTGTTGATTTGAAGCTACCATAAATGTTATGACCAGAATTTACATCTCAAGAGATGCTCCAATTACTTCAGCTCAAACAGGTTTTGCCCTTTGACTTGCTGATGCAGTGAGCTGATAGTACAGAATGTCTAACTAGGCATCAGGAACCACAGTAGGATTGTAAACGGATCTCCAAAATAATGAATTGACCTCGACTGAGTGCTGCAGACGGGCTCATTTTAAGATCCAGGACCACCTTTTGGGGGCACAATAAAGCATGGGCAGATGCCAAAGCATAGCGGGGAAAGACCACTGTCTGTGGTCTGCCTACTGAAATTCATTGGGAGCTGGTTCAGCTGTTGGACCCTCCATTGTGCCTCAATGCATGTAAAATAAATCTTGCATGTGTAAGAAGGGCCTTTGGTTTGTTGGGATAGAGTCAAACTCAAATGTTTGTTTGCTTAATTGATATGCTACTGTACAGAAGTCACTTACATTTGTGACAATGTATATATAATAGGGATTTTTTAATGAATAAAGTATATTAAAAAAAGTGACAGCAGATTTCCTTTAGCTATGATGTTAAAGGATTCAAAGAGAAAGAAAATAGTCTGGATTAGAGTCACTTGACTTGGCTTACCATATGAAGCCAGTGTTTCCTTTGTAGCATCAGATACAGAGCATTGCAGGAAATTCTCTTGAACACAGTCTAGGCACACTTGTCCGCCACTACCCCTTGCATCCCAGTTGACAATTGGATAATTAAAGTCCCCCATCATAACTGTTCTATACTGCTTACACCTCTCTACTTTTCCTGCAGACTTGATGATCTACATCCTGCCCACTGTTTGGTGGCCTATTTACTACACCAAGCAATATATTTGCATCCTTCTTATTCCTTAATTTAAACCAACTTCATTCTATTCTTGAACCATTGCCTTCCTCTGGGCTGCAGTGCTCTCCTTAATCGAAAACCCCATCCCTACTCATTATTTTTCTTATCTTTTCTGAACACCAGGAATATTTAACAGCCAGACCTGCTCTTCCTGAAGACTACTCTCTGCTATTAGCACACCAAAATTCCAGATGGCAAACTATACTTGTGACTTTCCAATCTATACACCATGCTTTCACAGACATGCAGTCTAACCCCGATTCAGAGTTTTCAATACTTTCTCCCTGACTTCACCGATTAACTTACTTTTACTTAAGTGCTATCTGTTCTCCCAGCATGTTGTGTACCATTCCTACCTAATATATTCTCCTGATTTCCACATTCCTGCTGAGTTTGTTTAAACCCTCCCCTACATAACTAACAATCCCCACCCACCACCCAGAACTCAGTCTCAGCTTGGTTCAGATGTAACCATTCCAACTTGTACAGGTACAATCCCATTCAGTCAAGCCCGTGTCCAATGAAGCTAAATCCCTCTCTCCTGCACCTTCCTTCCAACAGTGCCTTATCCTGTTATTTCTATACACACTTGCACGTGGCCCTGGAATTAATTCAGGCAGCTGAGGAGCAGGCTGCTGCCTGACCGGCTGTGCTTTTCCAGCACAACACTCTCGATTCTGATCTCCAGCATCTGAAGTCCTCAGTTTCTCCTAATTCTGATTGCAGCATGGCATTCCTGCTTCCTGCCATGTCATTGGCATAAATGTGGGTCATGACCTTTGGCAGCTCATCCTTACCCAGAATAATGCCAAACTCGGTCATCCCTGACCCTAGCACCAAGGTGACAATACACCGTCATGGAGTCAGGTTGACAGTCACAGAAGTGCAGGTCTCTTCTCTAAGCTTAAAAAGAAACCCTCTCAATACTGTCTTTCCTTTCTCATTCCCTTCCTTCCAGCTAGGCTACCAATGGGCTTTGCTCTTACTGCACCCATCACTCTCACCAATACTTCCTTCTCATTTAGGCATGGGATGTGGATGGTATTGGCTGGGACAGCATTTAGCACTCATCCCTGATTGCCCAGCGGGCAGTCAAAAATCAACAACATTGCTGTGGATCTGAAGTCACATGTAGGCCAGACCAGGTAAGATTAGCAGATTTCCTTCCCTGGAAAGCACTAGTGAACCAGGTGGGGTTTTCCTGGTTATTGCCAATGGTTTCATGATCATTACTAGACTTTTAATGCCAGATTATTTATTGAATTTGAATTCCACCATCAGCCTTGGTGGGAATTGAACCTGGTCCCCAGAACATTACCTGGTTTAGGATTATTAGTCTAGCAATAATGCTACTAGGCCATCACTTCCCCTGCAGAACAGAAAACTGGTTAGCGAGCAGGACCTTTTGTGGCTGCTGCACTGTTTCTCTCAGACTAGCTGGTAGTCACTCACTGCCTCTCTATTTGCTTGTCCCTATCTTGTGGTGTGACCGCCTCTTTGACTGTGCTATCCATACAGCTCTCTGTCTCATGGATGTACCTTCCAGTCACTGCTCAGGCTTTGAAATGAAGAGCTCAAGCTGGTACAGCCAGTGACACTTGCTGCACCCTGGACTCCTCCAGGTCGCAAGACATGTCCACAACTCCCCACATGCCACAGGATAGGCATTCGAACAGTTATCACAATATAAAATAATGAGGATATAGATAGGATTAGTGGTAGTTATCCTTTCCCTCGGGATGGTTGATTTCAAGACTGGGGACACATTTTTAAGGTGAGAGGAGAGTGATTTAAAAAGACATGGGGACATTTTTTTTATTTTACACAGAGGGTGGTTCGCATGTAGAATGAAGTTTGAGGAACTAGTGGATGTGGGTACAATCACAATCTTTAAAAGACATTTGGACAAATACATGAATAGGAAAGATTTGAATGGATATGGGCCAGGAGCATGTGGGACTAGTTTAATTGGAGATTATGTTCAGTATGGACTGGTTGCATCAAAGGGTCTGTTTCTGTGCTGGATAACTCGACGACATATTCATTAAAAACACTGAATGCCAACAATATTAATAATGTTGAACTCTCATTTTGATTGCAAATTCTGAATCATGATTGATTTTCAGCAATCTTGGATTACAAGGAACTTTAAAACAAGTTAAAAACAAGAACACGTTACAGTTCAAATGTATTTACTGCATTTGCTTGGCCAACTAGCACTAAACAACTGTTAAATTATCTAAACGTATGTATCATTCCAGAATCCAATGTAATGTCTTACATATGGCCACTAAATGTTAACACTGTTTCTCTCTCCACAGACCTTGCCAGACCTACAGGGTGTCTCCAGCATTTTCTATTTTTATATATAACCCAGCACCAAATCACCCAATTCACAAAATAAACCAAACAGCAAGTTATAAGCACCACTCACCAAGGGCAGTGCAACACCAACAGAAGTGAAGGCAGCGTTAAAATGGAGTTGAAGAGATAATAATACACACCAACTCCTCCAATGCCCAACTCAAGGGTTCTCCAGCACTTCCTCGTTTTTATTCACCTGACTTGGCTCAAATTAATGACATGCTATCTCATGGTTTAAGCTGATTGGTGCAGAAAGAATCGACAAAGCTCTGCCACTAGGTGGGTGGAGCCCAGGAGTTTAGGGGGAGGTCAGAATTGTTGCCAGGACAGCAGATACCTGAAAGAAAAAGAGCGACAGTTGGAAATGGGACTCGGGGCAGAATGATGATGGATCGAGGACTTTGGAATAGGGAGGAAAGCTGGTGGAACATCAGGTCTAATTGTGGTTGTAAAGTCATGGGGATAAGGTCTTGAATGCAGCCAGGTCACAGAACTGAAAGTTTGTGCCAAACAATATTAAACTGAATCTCACAATGTTAAATGAGTCATTGCAGAAATGGAACATTAACGAAGGTAAGCCCTTTTTGGAGATTCCTGGTGGCATGGTGGCTCAGTGGTTAGCACTGCTGCCTCACAGCGCCAGAGAACTGGGTTTGATTCCACCCTCAGGCGACTGTCTGTGTGGAGTTTGCACATTCTCCCTGTATTTGCATGAGTTTCCTCCCATAGTCCAAAGATATGCAGGTTAGATGGAATGGCCATGCTAAATTGCCCATAGTGTTCAGGGATGTGTGGGTTAAGTGCATTGGTCGGGGTAAATGTAAAGTAATAAGGTAGGGGATTGTGGCTGAGGTGGGTAACTCTTCAGAGGTTTGGTGTGGACTAGTTGGGCCAAATTGCCTGTTTTCCCACTGTAGAGATCCTATGAAACAGCAGACAGGCTAAAAGGGGATCCAGTCATTGGTAATTCAAACCAATCACTCTGAGCCATTCATGAAGAAGAGTCATAATAATTTCCGGATCAACACCAAAGTGCATACATTTAATCATTCTGGCAAACAAACTTTTTGGTTCTTCTGGGAAAATAAAAATCGCTCAGATTCATGCTAAAACAATTTGTGCAATCAGTGCCAGGGAATCCTGATCATGGGCAGTCTTTTCTTCCACTGCATGGACCTCTGGAAGAAGTTGGCATTGACTTCTGTAACCGCAAGGCAATGCATCAGTGCACCCATCACACCGAACCTCAGAACTGGCTGATTGACCATGCAACTTAGAGGAAATATTCTAGGCAGCCGTTGAATTAAAAGGCTCACTTTTCAGAGATTTAAGCACACCACCCAGGGCTGATACTACGGTGAAGCACTGAAGGGAGTGCAGCACCATTAACAGTGCAATCTTTGGAGTGTGATCTTGAACACAGACATCTGCTCCCTCAGGTATTTGGAGAAATTAAAAGTTCTTTCTTATGTCCTGACCAGTACATTTTCCCAAAAATTATATCATTGGAAAAAAGCAGAGGTGGCAGGTTTCTAACCTCATTGCTGCTTGTGGAATCTTTCTGTGTACAATTTGGCATTATGGAGTACAGTCAGTGGAGTGATTTAGAAATGTAAAAGTGTTTTGCCATTTCCTGAGGGCACTACAGGTGATACATAAATGTACCCTGTTTCAATTGGCCAAGTAAATGTCACTTGGGAAGGCAGATATACACCAGTCCTCAATTACCTCTCACTAACCACCTCCACTTGTTTCTGTTTGCCTCCTACCATTGTTTCTGTTTGTTTTTCTGGTGGATGTCCCGGTCAGTAAGAAATAGTCATTCCCTCCCTCCCTCCCAAAGTTGGCAGGGGCGTTGCTATATACAGAACAAGAACCAGGTACACAGAAAGCAAAACAAAAAATGTCTACATTGCAAATGATTGGTTCAAAACGTCAAAAGCAGCTCCACTGAAACAAGATGAACCTTATTTAACTATCAAAAAGTCAACATTCTTTATCATTTGAATCTACGCTTGGCAGAACACCATCCTGCATTTTTGTTTGGTTCAATGGGGATTCACCAATGAATGTTTTGGTTCTATACAGAATATGGAATATAGCAGTGTAAACCTTCCCTGCAAGTTGTCACACTGCGACAGGCATCCAGGTACTAAAGTTTCTTCCAATTAAGCATTTCGAAGACAAAGATATTATCTTCAGCCCTTGGCACAATCTCCATGCCTTCAGTCATCCAGAAGCCAACACAGCCTTTAAGTCTTTCATCATGTCTGGGTGTTTTATTTCTTAAAATAAATGTTCCTCTTTTGGAGATTTTGGCTATTGAGTTGGAAATAATAGTGTCCTGTTGTGGTTCTGTTCGCCGAGCTGGGAATTTGTCTTGCAAACGTTTCGTCCTCTGTCTAGGTGACATCCTCAGTGCTTGGGAGCCTCCTGTGAAGCGCTTCTGTGGTGTTTCCTCCGGCATTTATAGTGGTGGATGAGTGCCATGCCTCTAGGAATTCCCTGGCTGTTCTCTGTTTAGCTTGCCCTATAATGGTAGTGTTGTCCCAGTCGAATTCATGTTGCTTGTCATCTGCGTAGTCAGGGGACGAAACGTTTGCAAAACAAATTCCCAGCTCGGCGAACAGAACCACAACAACGAGCACCCGAGCTACAAATCTTCTCACGAACTTTGAATAATAGTGTCTTAATGTAACCATGTCACTTTACTTTTACAACTTGGCTTCAATCAGCATACATATGCTTACATATCATTGCTTTCATACAGTGTGTCCCAGGCAATTTGGATTATTGCACAGATCCCAGAAAGGCAATGTGCTTTTAAGGCATCACAAAATGAGATACTCCAGTGTGACGATGCTATCACTTTAAAAGGTTATTTTGTCCTTTTTTTTTTGGAGAGAGGTTGAGAAGCAGTGGTGTTGAACTGGCTACTAAAGACTACTTAAGTAAACAATTTCTGAAGCCTTGGTTTTTGTTTAAAGATTGAAATAATGGAAGCAGCCCTCTCAGATCTAGAAATCTGGGTTTTGGTTTCTTTCAGTAAGCCTTTGAGATCTCCAAAGAGTTGGAAACTTCAGTGAATGAATCCTAGTTGCTATTCTCTCTGAATTTTCTCTTAATGGTTGTTTTTCTCCTGGATTAGAGAACTGCATGTGAGAATCTGTGTCTGAATTTGTCAAGGAGTGCGTTTATGGGATACTACTGTATTGGAACAGTTAATTAGTAATGGGTACTGTATCTATTATTCAGGTAAGTTTTCCAATAGTTAAGTTATTCTAAATTCCTCTTTCTGTTTGTATTTTAATTATAGTATTTACATAAATTGTGTTTTGCTTAACGTCAAGTAGTTTGACCAGTCGTATTGCAAATGGAACACAGCACTTCACATCTACTTTTTAAAATAAGAAAAAGTTAAGGCCGAGGATACCCTCTTCCAGTCTAGATGTCCTTGTCTCAATCACAGTGACTGGAATGGAGACAGCACACATTGTCGGGTCACAGTCATATAGTGCAGGCATAACATCAGTAAGCCTGGATTCCAATCTGTGTGTGAGTCTGAGATCTTATAAGAGTGTAAAGAGTTAGTGTGTTAATAAACTTCAAGACATGTGTCTCAGTAAAAACTCAATATTCACAGTGTATTCCACATGAGCTAACACTGAGGGTACATTCAGACCTGAGCACCCCCTTCCATGTCGTCCCCCATCCCCACATTCTAGGCCTTGTCATCACATGAGCTGATGTTACCACAGCCAACCCTTTTTCTCTTATTAGTAGTCCCCATCAGCAGCTTTCTTTTCTCCCCAGCTCACCATTATCTGTTGTGGTTCTGTTCGCCGAGCTGGAAGTTTTTGTTGCAAACGTTTCGTCCCCTGGCTAGGCGACATCATCAGTGCTTGGGAGCCTCCTGCGAAGCGCTTCTTTGATGTTTCCTCCGGTGTTTATAGTGGTCTGTCCCTGCCGCTTCCGGTTGTCAGTTTCAGCTGTCCGCTGTAGTGGTTGGTATATTGGGTCCAGGTCGATGTGTTTGTTGATGGAGTTTGTGGATGAATGCCATGCCTCTAGGAATTCCCTGGTTGTTCCCTGTCTGGCTTGCCCTATGATAGTAGTGTTGTCCCAGTCGAATTCATGTTGCTTGTTGTCTGCGTGTGTGGCTACTAAGGATAGCTGGTCGTGTCGTTTCGTGGCTAGTTGATGTTCATGTATGCGGATAGTTAGCTGTCTTCCTGTTTGTCCTATATAGTGTTTTGTGCAGTCCTTGCATGGTATTTTGTACACTACATTAGTTTTGCTCATGTTGGGTATTGGGTCCTTCATTCTGGTGAGCTGAAACTGACAAGCGGAAGCGGCAGGGACAGACCACTATAAACACCGGAGGAAACATCAAAGAAGCGCTTCGCAGGAGGCTCCCAAGCGCTGATGATGTCGCCTAGCCAGGGGACGAAACGTTTGCAACAAAAACTTCCAGCTCGGCGAACAGAACCACAGCAACAAGCACCCGAGCTACAAATCTTCGCACAAACTTTGATCACCATTATCTATTCCTTTGTCTGCTGGTCTCCCTCTGGGCTTCACCTCCACCTATCATTTCCTCCTTCCTTCGTTCTGAAGGGGGGGTCACTGCACCCAAAACTTTCACTCTGATTCTTCACCACTGATGCTGCCAGACCTGCTGGTTTTCTGAAGTAATTTCTGTTTTTGTTTCAGATTTCCAGCATCCGCAGTTCTTTTTAAATTTTACTCAGACTGTATCATAGTGGCAGTCAGATTATACCACCTCCCCACCACACCAAAACATCCACGTGCTGGTGGCAGCCAATTGAGTGATAATGGCATTAGCAGTTGTGACGACCTTCTCTAATAGTTATTTACAAGAGTTAAGGGCGGACGTTTACAACCAACATCAAAGTGCTCCAACCCATTCTGCAACGCAGTAACCTCAGAGAAAGAACACATGTGACCAATTACTTAAAAATAATCAAGTTTCAAAAAAAGAGAGACATTTACATGAGGTATAGGGCAGCTCTAATCTAGAGAAATTGACCTTGGGAAAAGCACAGGCAGAAAACTGTTGAAAAATAAGCCTGGGAAGCCTTCAGAAATTAGATAACAAGAGCCCAGAGACCATATATTCCTGTGAGGGTGAAAAGAAAGGCTGGTGGGTATAAGGAATGCTGGATGACTAAAGAAATTGAGGGTTTGGTTAAGAAAATAGAAGGAAACATATGTCAGGAATAAACAGGAGAAATCAAGTGAATGCTTAGAAGAGTATAAAGGCAGTAGGAGTACACTTAAGAGGGCAAAAAGAGGACAGGAGATAGCTTTGGCAAATAGGGTTAAGGAGAATCCAAAGGGTTTTTACAAATACATTAAGGACAAAAAGGTAACTAGGGAGCGAATAGGGCCCCTCAAAGATCAACAAGATTGCCTTTGTGTGGAGCTGCAGGAGATGGGGGAAATACTAAACAAGTATTTTGCATCAGTGTTTACTGTGGAGAAGCATGTGGAAGATATAGAATCCAGGGAAATGGATGGTGACATCTTTAAAAATGTCCATATTACAGAGGAGGTGGTGCTGGAATGTCTTGAAATGCATAAAGGCGGATAAATCCCCAGGACCTGATCAGGTGTACTCTACAACTCTGTGGGAAGCTAGGGAAGTGATTGCTGAGATATTTGTGTCATTGATAGTCACAGGTGAGGTGCTGGAAGACTGGAGGTTGGATAACTTGGTACCATAATTTAAGAAAGGTGGTAAGGACAAGCCAGGGAACTATAGACCAGTGAGCCTGATGGGTGGGCAAGTTGTTGGAAGGAATCCTGAGGGACAGGATGTACATGTATTTGGAAAGGCAAAGATTGATTAGAGATAGTCAACATGGCTTTGTGCATGGGAATTCATATCTCACAAACTTGATTGAGTTATTTGAAGAAGTAACAGAGGATTCATGAGGGGAGAGCATTTGACGTGATCTATCTGGACTTCAGTAAGGTGTTCGACAAGGTTCCCTATGGGAGGCTGGTTAGCAAGGTTAGATCTCATGGAATACAGGGAAACTAGCCATTTGGATACAGAACTGGCTCAAAAGGTAAAAGGCAGGTGGTGGAGGGTTGTTTTTCAGACTGGAGGCCTGGGACCAGTGGAGTGCCACAAGGATAGGTGCTGGGTCCTCTACTTTTCATCATTTAAATGAATGATTTGGATATGAACATAGGAGGTATAGTTGGTAAGTTTGCAGATGACACCAAAATTGGAGGTGTCGTCGACAGCAAAGAAGGTTACCTCAGATTACAATGGAATCTTGATCAGATGGGTTAATGGACTGTGGTGCGGCAGATGGAGTTTAGTTTAGATAAATGCAAGGTGCTGCATTTTGGGAAAGCAAATCTTAGCAGGACTTATACACTTAATGGTAAGGTCCGAGGGTGTGTTGCTGAACAAAGACACCTTGGAGTGCAGGTTCATAGCTCCTTGAAAGTGGAGTCGCAGGTAGATAGGATAATGAATATGGCATTTGGTATGCTTTCTTTTATTAGTCAGAGCATTGAGCACAGAAGTTGGGAGGTTATGCCCCTCATGATTTTATAAAACTCTATGAGATCATCCCTCATCCTTCAATGCTCCAGGCAAAACAAATAGGTAAAAACAATGACTGCAGATGCTGGAAACCAGGAATGGGCTGATGAAGGGCTTTTGCCCGAAATGTCGATTTTACTGCTCCTCAGATGCTGCCTGAGCTGCTGTGCTTTTCCAGCACCACTAATCTGGGGAAAACAACCCTAGATTATTCAACCTGTCCCTGTAACACAATGTCCAGCTGTACAGGACATTGGTTTGGCCACTTTTGGAATATTGGTGCAATTCTGGCCTCCTTTCTATCGGAAGGATGTTGTGAAACTTGAAATGGTTCAGAAAAGATTTACAAGGATGTTGCCAGGGTTGGAGGATTTGAGCTATAGGGAGAGGCTGAACAGGCTGGGTTGTTTTCCCTGGAGCATTGAAGGCTGAGGGGTGACCTGATAGAGGTTTATAAAATCATGAGGGGCATGGATAGGATAAATAGACAAAGTCTTTTCCCTGGGGTAGGTGAGTCTAGAATGAGAGGGCATAGGTTCAGGGTGAGAGGTGAAAAATATAAAGGCACCTAGGGGCAACCTTTTCATGCAGAGGGTGGTGCGTGTATGTAATGAGCTGTGAGAGGAAGTGGTACAATTGCATTATTTAAAAGGCATCTGGATGAGGATATGAATAAGAAGGGTTGAGGGATATGGGCCAAGTGCTGGCAAATGGGACTAGATTAGGTTGGGTTATCTGGTCGGCATGGAAGAGTTGGACTGAAGGGTCGGTTTCCATGCTGTACATCTCGATGACTCTATGATTCCATGACCTCTGCATTTCTCAGATGTGAGCAATGTTCAGACATCTAGTGTCCTTTCTAAGACCACGCTTTTCTTGCTGTGTGTTTCCTTTCTTATTAATGTCAGGGGTGTCTCATCAGATTGTCGTCAGGTCTACAATGATCTCATTACACGGCACGAGGGGAGGGGAATCCTAGCGGGATAGAGAGCTCCCTTTCCTCCATGTTATCAATCTTTCCCTGTGGATGACCATGACAGAAGGCACTGGCTGTGCAGCAACTAAGGGAATGGGACATCAGCAAACCCCAAACTTGCCACCCTCACTTACATGTGGCAGGGTGGGCAATTAAATAATAGCATCATTATCCTATTGCTGAGGCCACCTTCAAATGGAGAAGCCATGCACGCAGCACTTCCCCCTTATAGAAAACTGGGTGAAATCTATCTCTGCATTTGGCAAAGTGGGTCTATTATAAGTTCCTGCATCAATGCTGATGGTGGAAATGGTCTCTCTAAAAGTTTGCTTCAATGTTATAGACCCTTCCTGTCCCTCACTCTCTCATGCTGCACTTCTGGGAGAATGCAAGTACAACTTACCAAGGCAAATCCCATTACAGGTGTGGACATTTCGGGCAGAATATTTTGATAGTTTGGATTTAAGATAAAGGGATTGTCTTATGAAAACAGATTGAGCAGTTTAGGCCACTTTCAAGTTAAGAAGATGTGGAGGTGCCAGAGTTGGACCTGGGGTGGACATAGCCAAAAATCACACAACACCAGGTAATAGTCCAACAGGTTTATTTGGAAGCACTAGCTTTCAGAGCGCTGCCCCTTCATCAGGTAGGATCATAAGATTCAGAATTTATAGCAAAAGATTTCAGTGTTATGCAGCTGAAATGATATATTGAAATGATATGATTGTTAATAAAATTAGCGATCTAATTGAGGTATAGAAGATACTGAAGGGGATTGGCAACATAGATGCAGAAAGGGATGATCTAGAATGAGATGTTATGGCTTTCGGATAAGGAGTAGTAGGTTTAAAACAGGAATGAGGAGAATTACTTCTCTCAAAATCTGTAGAATTAATTCCCTCAGAGTGTGACAGCTGCTGGGACATTTACTCAATGTGAGGAGGAGATTTTTAATTAGTAACAGCTTGAAAGAAATGGAGGAGAAAGTGGAGTTGAGGCCAAGGTGAGATCAGTCATGATCGTATCAAGTGGGAGAGCAGGCTCGATGGGCTGAATTGCCTAAACCTGCTCCTAGTTCTTTAAGAACATAAAAAAAGAACAATGTCATGGCAATACTGTCCAAGCTGCACGTGTAAGTCTTGGTGTCGAACATTTCTGTCGACTTTGGGGTAACGTGGCTGCAACACGTATCAGCAAGATATTCAGTCCCCCTCCTTTAGACAGTCAGCCCAATGTTAAATCCAATAGGTACGATTAACATTCTAAATCAGGATCCTAAAATGCTAAGGCGATCACAATTGGACCTCTCACTAGCGGAGGATGCAGGTTAAAGATCACTTATAATAAAAAAACCTCAAGAAGAGAACAGGACTCTTTAAAGACAGAGTTGTTCTGATTTGCAACTCACTGTCTGAGAGGTTAGCGAAATAAAGGTTCAACCACAATGTTCAAAAGGAAATTGGATTTATGCTTGACGAGGGGAAAGAAAATACAGGGAGCTGTTGAACCAAATAGCCTGACTCTGTGCTGGATGATTCTGAATACATTAGCTGTTATTCGTTTTCCTCAAAAGGAACTTTCCAGGACAGCTGCCGACACAGCATTCGATTTTCTTCAAAAGAGATTGTAGCCATTGTAGAGCTAAGGAACAAACATTTCTTGGCATGCATTTTTTAATTGGCTTTAGTGACAGAATCTTCCCACTGCTTCTTGTTTTAAATTGCCTGCATTTGGAAGCAAACAGGAGAGTGGGAGGAAGATATCCTCACACCTTTCTGAAAAGGAATCTCATTCTCATGTCTTCAACGTTTACACTTCCTCCAGATAATCCTACATCTGCCACTGCTGTAAATGATGGTTATTTACTTCAATAAACACAAATCTAATTTATCTTCTATACAATTCATATTGGAAATGAGAGTGATGGAGTCAGGGGCTGGAGCAAATGATTTGTGGTTAATTAGAAGCCCCCCCCCCCCCTCTTCATACACACACACACACACACAAACACACCTTCACATGTTCACTTACACCCCCCCGTTTACACTCACACACCCCTCCATGTGTTTACTTGCACACGTCCACTCACACACTGACTCACACCATCGTTTGTTCACTCTCACATCCCACATATATACCCTTCTCATGTTCATGTGTTCAGTCACACACACACACCCTGTATTCACTCAGACATACTCACTTGTATGCTATCTCTCATGCCCCCAACCACATGCACTCTTATGCACCTAACAAGTATAAGAGGTGTTAAATATGGAAAGAAGTCACAAAGAAGTCAGTTGAATGGCTGGCACTGATGAAGTTTCAAGGCAAGACTGGAGCTGAAGTCCAGGCTGTGGAGAGCACAGCAGGTGTTTTGTGGAAGTTGGCAGTAGATGAAATTGTGATTTGTGAGAGATATTTGTTGTTTACATTCCAGAGAGAGAGAGAGAGAGAGACGCAGACAGAGAGCGCGAGAAAGAGAAAGAAAAAGAAAGAGAGAGAGCGCGTGCGAGAGAGAGAGGGAGGGAGAGAGAGAGAGATTGTCTAGGAATTGGATTTGAAAATGCTGTTGTCACACAGTGGAAAGAAATGTGAAATGGCGGAGAAAAGCACTTAATTTCTTCATAAATCCACCTGTGGGATGTGGTTTTAGACACCCATGTGGTTATCAAACACAGGCTGGCAGACAGGGCCACACCAACACATCACAAAATCCCTTTGGGGTATAGCAGGAAAGCCAGTATTTAAAAATAAAGATGGATACACAGATCTAAACACTTATCCTAAAGATTATAAAAATTGCTGGATAATCAGAGACAAGGTTGGTATGAAAGTGTGAAATTTGGTAACAGATTAATATACCATGATGAAGTTAATTCAGACATAACAAAGAATCAGTTATCATTGCATGGCAAGAGAACACTTTTTTGAAAATGTGGCCAGCCCAAGAGTATCAAATTCTCTGAATCTGCCAACAATCTAAGAGCTCAAGGATAAAACAATCAAATCCTCGATCCCACCCAGTCACAGGGAACGGTGTTTGAAGGATGTTGGAAACACAATGGTAAAGTCCATTCTCTGGCCTTTGTTCAGCTCAGAGTCATAAAATACAGAAACAGACCCTTTGGCCCAACTCTTCTATGCCCACCAGGTTTGCCTGCGTCTGGCCCCATATCTGTTTAAACCGTTCCTTTCCATATACCTGTCCAAATGTCTGTTAAATGCTGCAATTGTATTTGCCTCTACCATTTCCTCTGGCAGCTCGTTCCATAAACGCACTAGCTTCTGCATGAAAAAGTTGTCCCTCAGGTCCCTTTTTTATCTTTTCCCTCTCGCCTTAAAACTACACCCTTTAGCTTTGCATTCCCTACCCTGGGGCAAAGATCTTTGTATTCACCTTATCCAAATCCCTCATGATTTTATAAACATCTTTAAGATCACCCCTCAGCCTCCGACACTCCAAGGAAAAATGTCCTGGCCTATCCAGCCTTCCAGTCTCGGTAACATCCTCGTCAATCCTTTTTTTTTTGCACTCTCTCCAGTTTAATAACATCCATTCTATAGGAAAGTGACCAGAATTGTATGCAGTTTTCCAAAAGTGGCCAACTGAGCTAAGCGTGCTGTTGGACTGTACAAGTGGGATATTGCTTGATTCCTCTTCCTTTTCTCACGGAGCTCTCTAGGCTACAGATCAAGAACACTTCGAGTAGAAGAACATGGCTGTAAAACAAGTGAAGGAGAGGCTCTTATGATTGCCGCTCAGTTGTAAATAACTAACATTCAATGTTGACACCGATCTGCCAAATTGGGAACATTGGGCTAACGTTTACAATGGCCAAGCCAACATATTGGCTCCCATATCACGGTGGGCAGGTAAGGCATCCTGCCCAGCCTTTGGATTATTGAGCGACCAATATAACCTACAATATGGACCTTATTCCACCTCAGTCAGTATGACATGAGCAGCTGCAGGAAGTGGAAGCAAGGGAGATTTGGGCCCAGAGACACTCTGCCCACCAAAATCATGCCACCACTTCCTTATGAATATCGTTTTGTCACGTGCATTCAATATAAATACAGCAAAAAGTGTGTACCGTCGCTCATACATAATCACCATTCATAGAATAAAGTTTTAAAAATAACTTAAAGAGAGTCCAACGTTACCTTCTCTGCTGTTCCCATTCCACCTCCAGAGTCCTGCTTTGGTCTTTCCAGCCCACAATATGCAGCTGAGAGAGTGTCCCACTCTGGCCTTGACCAGCACACACCATGCCGCTGAGAGAGTGTGTCCCTCCACCCGCCTCCACACTCTAAAAAAACACAGCTTCTTATCCTACCCCATTACTGACTGAGGTTCAACCTGGCAGGCCTGTCAAAATTCCCCAAGATTAGCTGAAGTCCATAGTGTATCAGCTTCCTTCCTCAGGGATTAACTACCTATTGTCTCTGAATTGACCTTGAGTCAATACTGACGCAGCCAGGACTGTTGGATTGGCAGTCAGCTTTGTGGGGCACTGTGAGACCACCTCCCAGAGGGGAATGGAACCTTCACTCTAGATCAGGTAAGGTCTGCCCTCTGCCTAATGCCACTCTGGCTGGGTTTCCGCTGGGTAGACTGCCAGTGGTGCTTTTGGTCAGTGGTGAGGAATCAGTCACCCTGTTGTATCCAGCCCACAGGAATCGCTGCGTGGCATTCAGACTGTTACACCATTCATTCAGTGAGATCATGTCTGGTCTGTGGTCAAATCCAGCAACTCTCTTTTAATATCATTTGACATTAGTATTCAAAAATCTTATGATTCACAGTTTACAAAATTAATAATTTGATCAGGCTCTATTGTGACACTCTTAACTTGAGGGTATTTCATCTACCTATCTTAAACTTCAGCATTTTGTAAAATTCCCACACACTTACACAACTGCACAAAAAAAATGGACAACACATTATGAGTAGAGTCAGAAGAACACAAGTCTGTATCAGGAGTCCAAATCACCAAACTTGGTGACTTATTTCACAAATCCTTTGATTTTTGTTGCTCTCTAAGAAGTGACGATGAGTCGTTAGCTGCTTGGTTGGACCTGGGATCTTTCTACTTGTCTTAGGGTTTTAAAATTATATCTTTCTGCATTTTATCTACTCTTTTTGATGGGAAAGTAGAGACAGCAACATTATAGAGAAACACAAGAGCAAGAACAACACAGCCAACATCTGGAGGTCTCTTTACTTCAACTCTTTCACTCCTTTCACTTGGTCTGTGCTAATTACAATCTAACCAATCACAGGGTTGTTGTTATGTTGAGCACTCCTGTCTGGACACAATGTTGCCAAAAATTAGTCATGATTTGGAGATGCTGGTGTTGGACTGGGGTGTATGAAGTTAAAAATCAGTAGCATTGTTTTTTCCAAGTTGAAAACAAATCCTTATATTCTTCCCATTTTTATAAAGCATTGAATGAATTGAATTGAATTTATTGTCACGTGTACCGAGGCACAGTGAAAAGCGTTGTCTTGTGAGCAATACAGGCAGATCTCAGAGGTAAGTAGCATAGAGAGTAAATAATAGGTAAACAGCAGCAAAAACAAAAACACAGGTACAGGCGAATGTTAACAGTTTGTGAGTCCACTCGGGATTCTAACAAAAGTAGGATAGAAAAACTGTTACAAAACCGGGATTTCTGTACCTTCTTCCAGATGGTAGAGAAAAAAAAAAGAAAATCGCCTGGGTGGGATGGATCTTTGAGGATGCTGGAGGCCTTTCTTTGACAGTGGGCCTGGTAAATGGATTCTATAGATGGGAGGTTGGCCTTTGTGATTGTCTGGGCCGAGTTCACCACTCTCTGTAACTGTCTCTGGTCTTGAGTGGTACAGTTGCCATACCAGGTAGTGATACATCCAGACAGAATGCTCTTGATGGCGCATCTATAAAAATTGCCAGGGGTATTTGCCGTCATGCCGAATTTCCCCAGCTGCCTGAGGAAGAAGAGACATTGTTGGGCCTTTGTAACCAGTGCGTCCACATGAAGAATCCAAGAAAGCTTGTTGTGGATGACCGCTCCCAGGAGCTTGACACTCTCCACTTGTTCCACCTCTGTGCTGTTAATGTGTAGGGGGGCATGAGTAACATCCCACCAAAAGTCAATAATGAGTTCCTTGGTTTTGCCAGCACTAAGAGCTAGGTTGTTCTCAGTGCACCATTTTTCCAGGTCTTCCACCTTCCATCTGTAATCTGTTTCATTGCTATCAGAGATTCGACCGACTATGGTCGTGTCTTCAACGAACTTGTAAATGGCATTCATCTGGTATTTGGTGACGCAGTCATAGATATACAGTGAGTACAGTAGGGGGCTGAGTACACACCCTGGGGGGTTCCAGTGTTGAGTGTCTGTGAAGATGAAATATTGTCCCCAGTCTTCGTTGTTTGAGGCCTGTGGGTCAGGAAACTGAGGATCCAGTAGCAGAGAGTGGGGCTTAGTCTGAGATCACTAAGTTTAGTAATCAGTCTCGAGGGGATAATGGTGAACTGTAGTCAATGAGTTAACTATATTGGCAGGCAGGGCATTCCACGCCCTGGAGTAGAGTCAAGAGTAGTGGGGAGGCTGGAGTTGATTAATGCCATGACCAGCCTTTCAAAGCACTTCATGACCACCGAAGTTAGGGCCACTGGGTGGTGGTCATTGAGACATGCTGCATGAGCCTTCTTAGGTACAGGGATGATGATGGCCCTCTTGAAACAGGCAGGGACAGTGGCCTGCTGCAGGGAGAGGTTGAAGATGTCTGAGACAACCTCTGCCAGTTGATCTGTGCATGCTCTGAGTGCACGGCCTGGTACTCTGTCTGGTCCCATCGCTTTCCTAGGATTCACACAAAGGAAAACTGATCTGACCTCTGATGCAGTGACTGCTAGGATAGGTTCATCAGGACTTGTCAGAATAAGTGTTACCTCTCTGCCAAAATTCTGCTCAACGTGAGCATAGAAGGCATTGAGACAATCTGGGATGTGTCATCATATGTCATCATCTGCTTTGTCTATTATTCCCCCCCAGGTTCTGTCCAATGTACAAAAAAAAACTTGTCTATAAAGAACTGTCTCACAGCATATGGATCATCACAACCATGCTGGAAGCCAGTGTGCCAGTTCAGTTTGGATTCCTGAAATTATCTGACCGAAAATCCCAATATTCCAGCAGTGACTGTGCAGCAAAGACAATCACCAAAACTTGTGAATTTCCTCAAGCAACTTCTTTTCATAAATCTTACCTACACCAATGCTACACCTCCAGCAAAGGCACAATTCTGGAAGTTGATACATCAAAGGAATAAGAACCTGTCTTTTGCAAGATGTGAAGTTTATTGTTTTTGATTTAAAACCTGGTCATCTGCACAAATCATCTATTGCAATATATAGTGCACAAGACATTATCCCTGATGTTTGACGCCATGCAGTTTCCCCATCTATTCATTTCGCGAAAATTTACCATTGAAATGGATCATAGGCCTCTGGCCGCAGCCAGCATGAACAGTTACAAATGCCAACTACCAAAGATGAGTAACCATAAGACTTGAAAAAAAAAGATAATTTTCTAAGGATCGCCTCCTAGCTCAACAGGGGGATGGGTACCTGAGGTGTGGTTTCAGTGCACAGGAGGATGAGTGTAGGGAGGACAGGGACAGGATTTCACAGTCACAGGAATGTGCTGGCAGACAGCAAGCTGGTTTGAAGTGTGTCTACTTCCCCGCTAGAAGTATCCAAAATAAGGTAGGTGAGCTTGCAGCATGAATAGGTACCTGGGACTTCTATGTTGTGGCCATTTCGGAGACATGGATAGAGCAGGGTCAGGAATGATCTTTCATTAAGAACAGGGAAGGCGGTAAAAGAGGGGGAGGTGTGGCCTTGTTAGCCAAGGACAGTATAACGGTGGCTGAAAGAACTTTTGATAAGGACATGCCTACTGAGGTAGTGGGCTGAGGTTAGAAACAGGAGAGGAGAGGTCACACTGCTTGGAGGTTTATATAGGCCTCCGCAAAGTTCCAGGGATGTGGAGGAGAGGATCTGCAAAACGATTCTGGGTAGGAGTGAAAGGAACAGGGTGGCCACTATGGGAGACTTTAACTTGCCCAACATTGATTGGAAATGTTGTAACTCTAGTACGTCGGATGGATCAGTTTTTGTTCAATTGTGCAGAAGAGTTTCCTGACACAGTATGTTGAAGGGCCGACAAGAGGGGAGGCCATGCTGGATCTGGTGCTTGGTAATGAACCAGGCCAGGTGTTTGATTTTGTGGTAGGTGAGCAATTTGGACAGAGCGACCATAATACCGCCAATTGGGCGGTACGGTGGCACAGTGGTTAGCACGGCTGCCTCACAGCGTCAGAGACCCGGGTTCAATTCCCGCCTCAGGCGACTGACTGTGTGGAGTTTGCACGTTCTCCTCGTGTCTGCGTGGGTTTCCTCCGGGTGCTCCGGTTTCCTCCCACAGTCCAAAGATGTGCAGGTCAGGTGAATTGGCCATGCTAAATTGCCCGTAGTGTTAGCTAAGGGGTAAATGTAGGGGTATGGGTGGGTTGCGCTTCGGCGGGGCGGTGTGGACTTGTTGGGCCGAAGGGCCTGTTTCCACACTGTAAGTAATCTAATCTAATCTATAATTCAGTTATGTTTAGTTTAGCGATGAGCTTAAAAATGTGTTACTGGAAAAGCGCAGGTCAGGCAGCATCAAAGGAGAAGGAGTATCGACGTTTCGGACCTAAGGCCTTCTTCAGGCTTATGCCCGAAACGTCGATTCTCCTTCTCCTTTGATGCCTCCTGACCTGCTGCGCTTTTCCAGCAACACATTTTAAGCTCTGATTTCCAGCATCTGCAGTCCTCACTTTCTCTTAGTTTAAGATGGAAAGGGATAGGTACATGCCACAGAGCAAGAGTTATTAATGAGGGAAGGGCAATTATAATGCGATTAGGCAAGACTTAGGATGCATAGAATGGGGTAGCAAAATGCAGGGGACGGGGACACTCGAAATGTGGAGCTGGTTTAAGGAACACATCTTGCGTGTCCTTGATAGGTATGTCCCTGTCAGACAGGGAGGAAGTGACAAGGTAAGGGAACCGTGGTTTACTCAAGAAATTGCATCTCTTGAAGCGAAAGAAGGAGGCTTATGTGACGTTGAGACATGATGGTTTAGATGAGGCGATGGAGAGTTACAGATCAGCTAGGAATGATTTACAAAGAGAGTTAAGAAGAGCAAAGAGAGGACATGAGCAGTCTTTAGCAAATAGAATAAAGGAGAACCCAAAGCTTTCTATAGGTACATGAGGAATAAAAGGATGACTAGGGTAGGAATAAGGCCAGTCAAAGACAGAAGTGGGAAGTTGCGTGTGGACCCTGTGGAGATCGGAGAGTTCCTAAATGAATATTTCTCATCAATTTTCACTCAGGGAAAAGGTGAATATTGTAGAGGAGAAGAATGAGATACAAGATATTAGACTAGAAAGGATCAAGGTTAGTAAGGAAGAGGTGTTACCAATTCTAGAAGGAATGAAAATAGACAAGTCGCCTGGGCTGGATGGAATTTATCCAAGGATTCTCTGAGAAGCTCGGGAGGAAATTTTGGAGCCTTTGGCTTTGATCTTTGAGTCAGCATTGTCTACAGGCTTAGGACCAGAGGACTGGAGGATTGAAAATATTGTGCCCTTGTTCAAGAAGGGGAGTAGAGATGGCCCAGATAATTATAGACCAGTGAGCCTTACATCTATTGTAGGAAAAGTTTTAGAAAGGATTATGAGAGATAGGATTTATAATCATCCAGCAAGAGACAGTGAAAGTCTTTTCCCTAGGATGATGATGTCAGCTTGTACGAGGGCGTATAGCTACAAATTGAGGGGTGGTACATTTAAGACAGATGTCAGAGGCTGGTTCTTTACTCAGAGAGTGGTAAGGGCATGGAATGCCCTGCCCGCCAATATAGTTAACGCAGCCACATTAGGGAAATTTAAATAATCCTTGGATAAGCACATGGATGATGATGGGATAGTGTAGGAGATGAGCTTAGATTAGTTCACAGGTCAGCATAACATCAAGGGCCGAAGGGCCTGTTCTGCGCTATATTGTTCTATGATCTATGTTCTCTATGTTCTAATAGTATTAAGGACGTTCTTGATAATATTTATTCATGTTGGTTGTACAGAGATCAACTTGGTATATTATGGTGAGTCAAGAGCAAAAAAGTTCAAATACCAAAAGTGTTAGGCGAGGATATTACAGCCATGTTACATCAGGGATACATGGGTATTGTGCACCCAAGAAGGACAGTATGTGAATCTGTGCACTGGCCTGCGGTGAAATTAGGATATCTAAAAACAACTCTTGGAATGCATATAAAAGGTATCAAGCTCAGCCATGGAGGGAGCTTTTTTATCCGCATATTTAACTCTCTGGACAAAGATTAGCAACAGAACTATTCACATTGGGCAGAGAAGATGACATCCTTACCTGCCAGCTCAAAGTGGAGAGACAACCACCTGATGAAGAAGCAGGGCTTTGAATGCTAGTGATTCCAAATAAACCTATTAGACTATAAGCTAGTGTTGTGTGATTTTTAACTTTATCCTTATGGTAGATTACTTCTCCAAATTTCCCATTGTTCAACAACTTAGCAACGTTATTGCAACCATGACTGAAACAATGCCCACTGCTTTCAGTTTATTCAGCAAACTGGTGTTGATAAGATTCGACAATGGACTGCAGTTCACTGGCAAACCGTTCTGAGACCTACATGCTTTGTGGAGAGAGTGAGCCACCTCACATTGTGACTGCATTATCTACATTTCGAATGCTTTAGCAAAATGTGTGGTACAGACCATCAAACCCATGCTTATCAAGTACTAAGAAACCAGTTTCTCATATTGCACTGTTCATGGAACACTGATGGAGAAGGGACGATCATCCCAATCTGCATAACATATGCTCAGAAGACAAGTGTGAACAATTTTGCCTAGCAACCAATTTTTTAACCATTTCGAGGCACATCACCTTCCACAAGGACAGAAGAACCACAGCTACACAATAGACAGGATGTAAAGTCTGAAATGCAATCACAAAACCTGGGCACCAGCAAAGATTTCTAAGAAATGCTAACAACCCAGGTTATATGAAGTCAATATTAATCCTGGTGCAACATTGAGAAGGAACAGAAGCCAGCTCTGATCAATGTGTAGAGGTACTAATCATACACAGAGAATGAGTAAGACGACACTGATGATTGTTTGATGATGCTGAGTGACAGCTAACAGCAACAAGACAAACAAGTTGTCAACCAAATGCAAACAAGAATAATGCAAAACTCTCCACGATGAGTGGTTGAGCTTCCGAAAGCATTATATCAAGGTTTGATTTATTATTTTTGTAAACATTATTTTTACTGGTCAACATAATTCTGGACCTAACAAAACCAATGTTCAATGAAGCAATGAAGCATAACTGTTTGGAATTTAGTTTCCTTTGGAAAAAGGGGATGTTGTGAGATGTCTTTCAGCAGATATGGAGTACATCTATAAGAGTGATGCTCATGATTTACCATCGTATCATTGCTTGTGACCTAACAGTATAAAAGGTCTCCATCTCCATCCTACTGAGTCCTCTTGTAGCATGACATGCTGAGGGAACATGCTGCAGTACGTCTGAAATGCTTACCTTGAGCCCAGACACTGCCTGAGATTCAAGTCTCCATATATAAATGCAAGCAGATGTAATAAGAAAGCTTATTGGTTTCTTTTGTATTCAGGGGAGCTAATGCAATCACATCGTGACAGTTGCATATCCTCAGCTCTCAAGTCTATGAACACAGATTAGATTGGAATCAAGATTGGAATTAAGCGGTAGCCTAGTGGTATTGTCATGTGACCTGTATTTCAGAAATCCAGGTGATGTTTAGGAGACAGTTTTCAAATTTTCCATCGTGGAAAGAATAATTATCTGGAAATCAAGACTAATCGTGATCATGGGCAAGATAAGATTAGATTCTCTACAGTGTGGAAACAGGCCCTTCAGCCCAACAAGTCCACACCGACCCTCCGAAGAGTAATCCACCCAGACCCATTTCCCTCTGACTAATGCACCTAACACTATGGGCAATTTAGCATGGCCAATTCACCTGACCTGCACATCTTTGGACTGTGGGAGGAAACCAGAGCACCCGGATAAAAACCCACACAGACACGGGGAGAATGTGCAAACTGCACACAGACAGTCCCCCAAGGCTGGAATTGAACCTGGGACCTTGGTACTGTGAGGCAGCAGTGCTAACCACTGAGCCACTGAGTCACCCAAGGAAGCCACCTGCTAATTACCATGTTCTGCCCACTCCAGACTCTGGAATCAGTGCTCCTCCATGTTGAACAACATTTGGAGGAATCTCTAAAGGTTGACAAGTGTGCAGAATGTACTTTGGGTGAGTGATTTCACTGTCTACCACCAAGGGTAGCTCAGTAGCAGCATTACTGATCAAGCATATTGGATCGTAAAGGGCGCAAGTGGCGAGGCAACCAACAAGAGGGAAAAGCATTCAACCTCATCCTTACAAATTTGTCAGCTGCAGATCCATCTGTAGTATTGGTAAAGGTGACCACTGCACAGTCCTTGTGGCGATGATGTACAATTTCCACATTAAGAATATTTTCCACATTGTTCCATTAAGCAGGGTGATTGTGTGGCACTGACTTTGAACATATCTAGCAACTCAAGACTAGACATCCATGAGGTGCTGTGAGCCATCAACAGCAGAACTATACTGCACAATCTGTAACCTCATGGCCAGGCACATCCCCCACTCAACCATTACTATCGACCAAGGGGATCACCCCTGATTCAATGGAGAGTGCGGGGGGGCATGCCAGGAGCTTCAGGCAAACCAAAAATGAGGTGTCAATCTGGTGAAGTTACCACACAGGACTACTTGCATGTCAAAAGGCACAAGCAGCAAGTGATAGACAGAGCTAAGCGATCCAGCAACCAACAGATCAGATCTAAGCTCTGCAGTCCTGCCACATCCAGTCGTAAATGGTGATGGACAATTAAACAACTCAGTGGAGGAGGAAGCTCCACAAATATCCTCATTTTCAATAATGCAAGAGCTCAACATAACAGTGCGTAAAATAAGACTAAAGCAATTGCAACAATCTTCAGCCAGAATTACTGAATGGATGATCCAACTCAGCCTCCTCCAGTCGTTCTCAGCATCAATGAAGCCGGTCTTTAGCCAATTGGATTAACTTCACATGATTAAACGAAATGGACACAGTAAAGGCAATGGGCCCTGAAACCATTCCAGCAGCAGTACAGAAGACTTGTGCTCCAGAATTTGCCACTCCCCTAGCCAAGCTGTTCCAATACAGTTACAACACTGGCATCTATCCAACAATGTGGAAAATTGTGGTGCTGGAAAAACACAGCAGGCCACTCCAGCTTCCTCATTTCCCCTCCCCCCACCTTATCTCAGTCCCTTATCCCTCGGATTCAGCACCGCCCTCTTGACCTGCAATCTTCTTCCCGACCTCTCCGTCCCCATTCCAGCACCACATTTTTCAACTCTGGTCTCCAGCATCTGCAGCCCTCCCTTTCTCCCAATGTGGAAAATTGCCCAGGTATGTCGTGTACACAAAAAGCAGGACAAATCCAATCTGATTAATTACTGCCCCATCAATTCACTCTCAATCATCAGTAAAGTGATGGAAGGTGTTCATCAACAGTGCTGTCAAACATCCATACCCTCCACCAATGATGCTCAGTAGCAGCAGTGGATATCATCTCCAAGCTGCACTGCAGACATTGACTAAATTTCCTGAGACAGCACCTTTCAAATCCATGACCACTTCTGTCAAGAAGGACAAGGCAGCAGACACATGGGAACACCACCACCTGCAAGTTCTCCTCCAAGTCACTCTTCATCCTGACTTGGAAACATATCGCTGTTCCTTCAGCGTTGCTGAGTCAAAATCCCGAAATTCCCTCCCTAAGGACCCAGAGCCTGTGGACTGCAGCAGTTCTTGAAGACAGCTTACCACCACTTTCTCAAGGGCAATTATGGATGGGTAATAAACGCTGGCCCAATCAGTGATATGCATATCCCATGAATAATTTTTTTTTAAAAGAGAAACTTTGATGAATGTTTTACAAATGAACATTCAGATTGGCCAAATGTGGTTATGTTCTTCCCTGAACTGCTCTTGGGCTGGAGGGTTGGAGACATAGGGGCAGTACAATGGCTGAGTGATTAGCACCGCTACCTCACAGCACCAGGGTCCCAGGTTCAATTCCAGGCTTCTTGTGACTGTCTGTGTGGAGTTTGCATGTTCTCCCTGTGTGGGTTTCCTCCAAGTGCTCTGGTTTCTCCCAAAGACCTGCAGGCCAGGTGAATTGGCCGTGCTAAATTGTCCATAGCGTTAGGTGCATTAGCCAGAGTGAAATGGGTCTGGGTGGGTTACTCTTCAGAGGGTCAGGGTGGACTTGTTGAGCTGAAAGGCCTGTTTCCACACTGTAAGGAATCTAAAAAAATATCTAATCTCCAGTAACCTTTTTGAGACAACATGAAGGCTTGGAAAACAAATTTTCTTCACAGCATTAATGGCCCATAAGACAGTCCAACAGTTAAACATTTGTCATGATGTTAACAAATTAATTGTATTTGAGGTTTTTATTTTGTTTAAACCTTATAACCAATAGAATGTATCTTAAATATGTAAAGTCTATACATGGTTTAATATTCACATTAAAATTCAAAATAAATCAAAATAAATGAATTATCAGGAAAGATCAATCAATACGTATCACAAATAACCAAGGAAGAAACAAAAGGATCTCATGGATTTAGTTGGCAGATCCCTCAGCTTACTCGGCAACAAATTCGGTCATAAGATTCTTCAGAATACAAGATAATCTTGTTGGAGTTGCTTTTCTTTGAAGAATTAACCTTCGACCCTTTGCTGCTAGCAGGAAACATCACAGGTATTGCCTTCAAAAGCAACATGTTTTCAAGAAGCCCTTCAGCTCTGCTGTTGGTGGTCATGATTTCATGAATCAGCTAATTCCCTTTCTCCAAAGATCCCATGTACACTATACAGCCAGTTCAATTCCATCAATTACATACAAGCTGCAGCAGCTTGCCACCACCTTCGGAAGGCCAATTAGGAATGGGTAGTAAATACTTACCTTGTCAGCAGTCCCAAGATTAAATAAATAAAACTAAATACAAGAACTAGTGCTTGGATAAAACATATCTCACTCCAGGTGTTACAGCCAGACAGAAATAGTGACCGTCAATCTTGCCTGTACATTGAAAAGACAAAATAGTCACACATTCTGTTATTATAAAGATTTAACTTCACCTAACCATTGATTGAGAACTGAGGGAGTTGTAGCCAAATTCTTCTTCATGAATCTCCAAAGACTTCTTAGCTTCAAGCACATGAAACATAAAATCTATATTCTCAGTGCACTAAATAGCTTGTTGAGTAAATAAAGGCTGTCAGACTTCAAAGGTGAGCTGATTCAACTTACCTCCCTATCTTATTTACTTAACATCTTGCAGCTCTCACAAATGGCTCTCGTCACTCACTTAACAATTAACTGTTCATTTCAAATTATCTAATAACCAACCTGTCAACCTGGATCTAAGCCTGTGAGGCAGAAACCAAGACACCTTTTCTCATGGATCATGTTTATGAACTATTCAGTCTTACAGCTCCGTCCACAGTCTGGATACCCAGTTCCCCGTTTACATACACACAGTCAATTATTTTTCCATCATGACTAAAAAATAATTTTATTAAGTAAATGTTCTGCCACAACTAAACAGGTATAAATGACATGACAATAATACATTAAGCTTCAATCTGCAATTTGAGAGGGAGAGGGTACAGTTGGAAGTGATAGTACTTCTGTTGAATAAAGGGAACTATGGAGCTATGAGGGAGGAGCTGGCGAAAGTTCAATGGTGCAATACCTTAGCAGAGATGACCGTGGAGGAACAATGGCGGATATTTCTGTGTATAATGCAGAAGTTGCAGGATCAGTTCATTCCTAAAAGGAAGAAAGATCCCAGGAGGAGGCATGGGCGGCCGTGGCTGACGACGGAAGTAAAGAAACATATAAAGTTAAAAGAGAAAAAGTATAACATAGCTAAGATAAGTGGGAAAACTGAGGACTGGGAAGCTTTTAAAGAGCAACAGAGGATTACTAAGAAGGAAATACGCAGAGGAAAAATGAGGTACGAAGGTAAACTGGCCAAGAATATTAAGGAGGATAGTAAAAGCTTTTTTAAGTATGTGCAAGGCAAAAAATGGTTAGGACTAAAATTGGCCCCTGGAAGACAGAAACAGGGGAATATATTACGGGGAACAAAGAAATGGCAGAGGAATTAAAAGGGTACTTCAGATCTGTGTTCACTGGGGAAGACACAAGCAATCTCCCTGAGGTAACAGTGGCTGAAGGACCTGAACTTAAGGGAATTTAAATTTGCCAGTATTTGGTGTTGGAGAGACTGTTAGGCCTGAAGGTTGATAAGTCTCCGGG
>NC_057724.1:6948785-6965359 GCF_004010195.1 Chiloscyllium plagiosum
CTATTGTCTATTGTCTATTGTCTAATTCAATACATTTTATGGTGAATACCTTCCAGAGATTTGGAACACGGGATTAGGAGCAAAAGGTCCATTCAGTTGATTAACTAATCAATTAACCCAAATCACTTTAATTACTTGTTGATTAAAGCATTCCTCTCTTTAAAAAGGCCCTTTGAAGATGTAACAGAAAACTTAAGCAAAGCTAATGAAAATTATGCAAAACGATATATTTATTTCACTGGAGCTCAGTTGGTAAAAGAACTGGTATTTAACCCGACAGTCTGGGATTCAAGTCATAGTCTGGGTGCAATTTTGGCCACCGCCCTGTATTTATTTCACAATCTATCTCTTAGCTCATGAATACAACTGAGCAGTAACATTTCTTCCATATCCAATATGACACAATCAACCTTCCAGATTTACCTGATTTCTTTAAATAAAAGAGAGTCGGTTTAATTACAAAGCTACTGAAACAAAAATTGATTTTTCATTTCCATGCTCCTATGCCTCCTCATCCATAGCTGATTGAAGATGTCTGATAATCTTTTGAAGTGGGCACTATCTTTTACTAAGCCATGGACTGGATTGTCCAAGGAGTAGGAATCTCACTTGGGTCAGTTCTTGTGGGGAGGTAACTGTTGGGACCAAGTGTCTGTTTGGTAGTGTGGGCTGGGGGTGTGTGAGGTAAATATGGGGTCATTCAGGAGTTAAACTATGTACTTAATAGTCTACTGAGTAACATTTTCATTTAATTTCATTAGAACCCTCTGATGTCTCCAATTTAAATGGCAATTTTTGGAGGGTTCCAGACGTAAAGGAATGTCCACAGGAACATTCAACTTCCGAGGCCATTCCTTCAGAGAGAGCTGCAGTGGAGATTCTGCAGATTGAGTAACTGCTTAATCAGTACCAATTACCCTCAAGGAATCCCTCCCAATAGCTTGGTTGCCAGGCTGTAATATCACTGTTTCTCTCATCATTACCTCTAACCTTATCCAAATATTTCCAGTCTCTGCTCTACTCTTTGGTTACATATCATACGCACTTGTTAAGAACGATGGCCTTCCATGATTCACAAGCCTTTTGCACTTGCTTTAAAACTTTAACCTGAAAGGCATCCTTTCTCCCTGTAGTAATTGTCGTCTTTTCATCAACTGAAGGTTGATCACTCATTACTGCTCTCTCACTTACTATGTTGACTAATAATAAACTGAAATGGACTGTGGCCACCAACCATGTCACAATCAGTTCTTCACATGGATTCATCATTCCTGGCAAATTACTAATTTATATCTTGATTCGTCCAACAGGATTTTGTGAAGCATCTAATCTATTACCACATGATTTCTTTCACACTTTCTTTGAGTAAAGAGACTTTGGACTGTGGCCTTCATTATCACAATGTTCATATCTTCACACATACTCCTAAATTAATCAATGACAAATGCATGGTCAGTTAGAAATTTGACTGATGGTCCCCAGTCAGGTCACTATCCATTTCACCATTACCTTGTCTGCTATTATTACATTTCTCTTTATTGTATATTATGTAGACTGACTAAATCTAGTGACCAGGTCTACTAAGTTTCAGGTTAAAACAGTTTCATCCTTATCCCTTACCTTCTCATCCATTGCTACAAGTTCTTATTAATGGGAACATTACAATGGACTGTTATGGTATCCACCTATATCTTTTATATATATTGCCAACCTCTTCTAGATGTTTAATGTGATTATCAGCCCTTATTCCTGCACCCTTCAGTAAGATCTACAACCTGTAAGAAGATGGATGGGCAAACTGCCAGTGTCGTTTCAAGTTAATTGGATGTCTTTTCTTTTAGAACTCCTATGCTGTGATGTCAATAACACCTGCTTACTATGTTGATTAGAGAAGTTAGGTCTTGTTAAAGGAATACAACAAGGACTGGAACTGTATAAACTGCAAATCTATTAACTTCTCAAAAACAATTGTCTTATCATGTTTCCTGCCCAGTTTCATTTAAGTGTTTTTCATTGATGGCCTGTTCAACACTAAGGGCATTTCACTGATAAAGTGCTTTACCCTAACTTTGTAACAGAGAATCACCACACGCTTAAGCGATTAAAGCAAGTTTAAACCAATAGTAGGTACTACTCTAAATTCCTTAACTTTACTTTGGCCCTTACTATTTAAAGAATCAAAGTGATACTATAATCAAACTACTCCACACACTGTAGATGTGCATTTGACAATAAATTTGAATGAATGTACATCTAAAATATTAAATACTGGGTGGAAGCTTCTTGTAACAAGCTCATTGTTTCTGCTTAATCAGTGTCACTATCCCCTCTTCCCAAATAATCTGTATCTTGAGTGTTTTCAGAAATCTTGTTATGCCATTTAAAACAATTCATTGCATAACTGTGTTTTGAGTCACATCATAAGCACTTATAAGCCATTTCCCAGGGATTTCTGGGGTTCATTATTTTGTTATGGTTCCCTGTTATGCATTCTAATTGCCTAAGGCAACTCTATTAGGCATGATTTTCCTTTCACATTGATGTTTTCAACCTCTACATGTGCTCTCTGTCACACTGAATCCTCCATTTCTTCAACTAATGTCAAGCATCCCATTTAAGTCATGAGAGCCTCTGGGGATGAATATTTTTCCAAGAATTTTTTAAAGCTTCTGAGATCTGTTCCAAATCTCTTGTTTCTTTTGGAAAGTCTGACTCTAGTTAATACTGAGAATTGACACCTTAGCACAATCCAACAATTAAAGGCAAGCACTGAATAAGGAATTTCCAAGCAGTTTTTGTTTGCAATCTTGTTTCTAGCCTGTTAAATTCCATTACATGTCCTTCTACAGAATAGCCATAATACCTTCTAAATTTAACAAACTCTAATAATAATTAAATGGATCATCTTTCTTATTCATTTTGCCCATACGTAATGTCCACACGTTTTGTCCAGAAATAACATCCTGACATTTTGCACTTTTTTGTTAACCAACTGTTCAACTGATAGAGATTCAGATTTCTAGGCTTTTGACTGAAAAACCAACTTTTCACCATCCCCTAATATCAAAGTTATTTTGGATCCTAGAGACTTTCTAAGACAGATACAAGATGCCTTTCCTCAAGGATGGAGTTTATTAACTACTCGGTCTTACTTTTCTAAGAGGGTTCTTGCACACACCCGAACATTGTTATTCGCCATCACTGAATCTCTCGTGTATTTTTTTCAACTATTAACCTCAACCAATAAATCATTCATGTTTTCCAACTGATCAATTTACATAGAAAGACCATTTGTGCAATTTGGATCATCAAAGAGGGAGCGGGCCTAAATCAGAATGGATTTGAAGGGGATACGTAAACTCCCTTCTGAGGACCACATGGAAGGAAAATGAAAGAAGATTTTGACCCACTTATTTATCACCTGAACCATTGGGAGCAGAGCATTTTTCACTTGAGCTATTTTCTAATTGACTTTCAGAGATGTCATTACACCCCTCTGGAGCAGGAAGGACTTGAACCCAATCCTCTGAAGACCCCTATCATTTTCCATTTTAAACAGCTCCGTTGAACGAGTACCAAGAGCCATCTTTAAAAAGGGATGTTGGGCTCCAGGTGAAGCTGACAAGTAAGGTCACCGGTGGCCAGCAGTACTAACTGTCCTTGTATGGCCAGGGGGAGTAGGAGTTTTGCACTGAATCCTACAAGGGAGGCTTCCAAATCATGTGATTCCCCAGGGAGTGTGTACAGCATGCAATATACCCTCAACTGTTGTCAGCAGGCAACACCACCACTGTGCGATTTTCCTTCATTTGTGACCAAAATAGATCAGATTTTAATGAGCTTTTTTCTCCCCTTCTTTCTTGGATTGTGGGTCTTTCTGGCAATTTGCTGTACATCTCTAATTCAGCTATCTTCAGAGGACAGTTAAGAACCAAGTTGCTGTGTATCTGGATTAACGTACCAGCTAGACTAGGTAAGAGGGACAGGATTTACTTTTCTGTACAAGTCATTAGTATGCACACTGAGGACAGTTTTACACTCTGGCTTTTATGAATTGAACTGAAATTCCATTGGCTGCTATAAACTTTGTTTCCAGACCATAAACCCATGGATTGTAAATCCTATAATGCCACTTTCCCTGTATTTGCATGTCTCTTATTGCAGAAGTGATTTGATGTATCGGGATTTCTTGGTATGGATGTAATTGTCCAGGAAGCAGGGTCAACGCCCTGAGGCATCTTTTCTGATCTTGATTTCAGCAAGGGCGGATAATGGTGTTTTCATGGAGAGGCCACAGTTTAATGGCTATGGGCTCACCTTCCCACAGTCCTCTGTCTCAAATCATGTGATGCCTATGGAAGGTACCAGCAGATAATCAGAAATTCTGTATCAGCAGGAGAGCAACTCATGTTGTCTTGAAAAATGTGAGAACCATTGTTTTTAGGTAAGGCTAAGAGTATTGGTGGTTTTATCTGGGTCTGGAAGTGTTAATACTGACGATTGTCATAAGCATTACCTAAATGATGATATTATATGGTCTCATGGGTGGAACAGTTTAGGATCCTGAGGGAGTGAGACCAATCATCTAAATCCTTCCTAAAGTATCTGTAACAACATCTATTATATCAGTGTAATCTGTAATGAGTTGTTAATGTGAAATAAACTATAGCTTGTTAATTACAAGAGACTCTTCTAATTAGATCAGGAAATTATTATTTTTGTCTCTACTACACAAGACAAACATTCTCTGCGGTTTCTGATATTTAAGAAAGATGGTGGCACGCAGTTTCAGCAACTCATATGGCATGCTGAGCTGGCATGTCAATAAAGCATTGTGGCGGTGGTGTGGGTTTGTGTTCACTGCTCATACTACAAATGGTGAGCAGTGTGGTGAGATCTTCAGACTCATCTTGAAGCCACCTGCTCAGACAGTATGACAATTAACTCGTCATTCCAGAGTCACTTGAGCAAGTTGTCCGAGGGAAGCAGGGAATTACCAAGTGCAGAATCAGACCTCAGTCATAGGTGTGGTGACCCAGGCAGTGCATTCCAGATCACCATCAACCACTGCGTGGAAGATTTTCCTCAAATCCTCTTGAAATCTCCTGCCTTTCATTTTAATATTACACCCACTTCTTATTGACCCTTTGAATAAGGGTTAACAAAAACTCATTGGCGCCTCCTATTCCTATTTAACAGGTTCGAGCAATTGAATGGCTTCCTCCTGTTTCTCTAGAACAGGATTGAGAGGTTGAACAATCTCCTTTACGTAAAATAAAAATTCATGGATTAGGGGCATTACTAATAAGGATGTCTTAGTTATAATTGCATAACTGCTCTTCATAAGGTGGTGGTGAGCTGCAGTCTATCCGGTGCTATTGGGAAGGGGTTCCAAGATTTTGACACAGCAACAGTGCGGAAATGCTGATATACTTTCAATTCATAATGGTATATGGCTGGGAGATGAACGTGCAAGTGCAGGTGTTTCAATACATCTGTTATCCAGGAGGTTTGATTCACAGGTTTGGAAAGTACTGTCACAAAAATCTTGATAAGTGATTGCAGCCCATTGTGTGTCTGGTACACTTTGTTGGAGCTATACATCAGCGATGGAAGTGAATGTTTCCATTGATGGATGGAGTCTTGAGCAAATGGACTGCTTTGCCCTGGATAATGCTAGGTATTTTCTGAGTGTTGTTAGAGCTACAGTCACTTAAGCAAGTCAAAAATATTCCATCACACTCCCGATTTGTGCTTAATAGATAGTGGATAAGCTTTGGGGAGTCAATAGGTGAAATTACTCAGTGCAGAACTCCCAGCCTCTGATTTGTTCTTGTAACATCACTATTTAAATGGCTGGTCTCAGTTTGGTTTCTAGGAGAAAGTGAGGACTGCAGATGCTGGAGATCAGAGCTGAAAATGTGTTGCTGGAAAAGCGCAGCAGGTCAGGCAGCATCCAGGGAACAGGATAATCGACGTTTCGGGCATAAGCCCTTCTTCAGGAATCAGCATGGAAACAGACCCTTTGGTCCAAATCATCCATACCAACCAGATATCTTAAAATAATCTCGTCCCATTTGCCAGGATTTGGCCCATATCCCTCTTAACCTTTCCCATTTATGCCCATCCAGATGCTTTTTAAAATGTTGTACTTGTACCAGCCTCCTGAAGAAGGGCTTATGCCCGAAACGTCGATTCTACTGTTCCTTGGATGCTGCCTGACCTGCTGCGCTTTTCCAGCACATTTTCAGCTCAGTTTGGTTTCTCGTCAACATTAGCCCCAGAGTGTTGATAGTGGAAGATTCTTTGATGTTAAAGCCACTGAATGTTGAGGGATGATGTTTGGAAAATCTCTTGTCAGAGATGGTAATTACTTAGTACTTCAATGTTACTTGGTACTTTTCAGCGCAAACCTGGGTTTTGTCCAGGGCTATGTTGCATTTGGACATGGACTGCTTCACTGTCTAAGGAATCACAAATGCTGCTGGTTATTGCACAGTTGTGAACATCCCCACTCTGACCTTATGATGGAAGGAAACAGCTGAAGATGATTGGGCACAAGACTTTATCTTCAGGACCACGGGGCTTTTGTGGTGCTGTGGTAGTGTCTCTATCTCTGGGCCAGGAGACCCAGATTAAAGTCCCACCTGTTCCAAAATTATGTAGTAATATCTCTGAGCAGGTTGATTAGGAAAACATCTACCTTAAGGAAGTCCTGCAGTGATTGTCTGAAATTGTGTTGATTGACATGTGTGTGGAACGAGCTGCCAGAGGTAGTGATGGAGGCTGGTACAAGTGCAACATTTTAAAAAGCATCTGGATGGGCATAAATAGGAAGGGTTAAGAGGGATATGGGCCAAATCCTGGCAAATGGGACGAGATTATTTTAAGATATCTGGTCGGCATGGATGATTTGGACCAAAGGATCTGTTTCCATGCTGTGCATCTCTACGACTCTGACTCTATAACCTCAACCATACCCATTTCTACTAATAATGACTCTAACCAATGAAAAGCTTATCCCAACTCCCAATGACTTGGTTTGCTCATGTCCCTTGATAACACACTTGACCAAATGCTGCCTTGGTATCAGGAGCAGTCTCTCACCATGCCTCTTCCAGTTCAAAGTTCATATTTGGTTCAAGGCTGTTGGTATGAAGAAGCTTGATAGTTATGAATCATTGGAGCATTTAAATATTGAAGGTCTGTGTGGAAATGAATTTATTGCAAGTTTGCTATACCTAGCACATAATTTCTTTAAAAGTGGTCATGCAAGTTTGCTATACCTAGCACATAATTTCTTTAAAAGTGGTCATTGAAGGTTCACTCCAGACATTGGAAAGATTTTTCAACAAGGTTTCCTAAAAATCATATGACTGGTGATAACTGCTTGCTTTATTGTAGACCCTGCCGGAGCTGATCGAATACGAAGTGGTTTGGAGAGCTTTTAGTTTTATCTTGTTGACTTGGAAGAAAGCTCGCTATGAACAAGCTGCCCAGCTGTTCCCGCCCAATTCTGGAAAGAAAATCCTCAACATCAGTTCAAGGTGAAACCTGTCTCTCCTTTTGAAGAGTGACTGAATAAACGTCACAAAATTAAATTTCCTGAACAAGCTGTTTCTGTAAGACTTCAGAGACACAGTTACACTCACCAAAACATCAGAACAACAGGCTCTGGAATGTTCTGCTTAATGTTTCAACATTTAAGAATAACCCACTAACCCCCGGTTTTATGGATATTTGGGCAATTTTCCACATTACTAGATAAATGCCAATATTGTAGCTGGTCTGGAACAGCTTGACTAGTTGCACACCAAGTTCTGGAGAAGACGCCTTTAATACTATTGCCAAAATGTTGTCGGACCCCATAGCTTTTGCAGTATCCTGTGCTTTCAGCCATTTCATGATATCACTTTTAGAGTTAATTGATTTGGCAGACAGGAGGATGAAATGGATCGTCCACTCAATATTTTTTGACTGAATATGCTTGCAAATGCTTCAGCCTTGTCCTTGCACTGATGTGCTCGACTTCACCATTATTGAAGATGGAGATATTTGAAGACTTTTCCTCCCATTAACTGTCTAATTGTACATCAGTGTTCACAACTGAATGAGGCAAAACTGATCAGTTTGCCAATGGGTTTGCATATTCCGAAGTAACTGGCAGAATAATGGGTCAAATAGCGTCCATTCTACGGATACACTATTTAATGAGTATTTATTTGATGAGGGCAACACGGTGGCTCAGTGGTTAGCACTGCTGCCTCACAGTGCCAGGGGCCCAGGTTTGATTCCAGCCTCAGGCGACTGAATGTGTGGAGTTTGGACATTCTCCCCGTGTCTGTGTGGGTTTCCACTTAGTGCTCCGATTACCTCCCACAATCCAAAGATGTGCAGGTTAGGTGGATTGTTATGCTAAGTTGTCCCATAATATCTAGGGATATGCAGATCAGGTGGATTAGCCATGGGAAATGCAGGGTAACAGGGATGGGGGAAGGTCTAGGTGGGATGCTCTGAGGGTCATTGTGGACTCAATGGCTGACTGACTGAACACCCTAGGGATTCAATGATTAATGAGAAATTGAAATTCTCAACTATTTAGTAATGATATTTAAACTAGACTAGTTTTTAACAATAAGATGCAGCACTGCTAAAAGATCACGTAGTCTGATAAAAACATCTCCACATTTAGAAACTCAAAAGGCTAATAGATCCAACTTGACTACTTCCCAATCCACACCATTTATATTCTGATGCATAAACAGTTGATGGCAAAACTTCAGTTCTTTTTCACGAGACCAGAATGTTTGATGTGCAGACAGTTGGAGTAATGAAGAGTTAAATCAAACCAGCTTACCCCTGGGAGGAGCAGTGAATACACAGAGACACAGAAATTCCTATCACTTCATAGCACAGAACAAATCTCAGAGAAGTGGATGGAAGAGACAGTTCTGTCTGCCAGCAGCTACTGGAATTTAGATAAAATACAAGGTCACCTTGAGAGAATAATTGCTGCCAATCTCCTGCTTAAGACTTGGAAGAGTGTGAGCTGTTATATATACAGCTTGACTTTAGGTAAATGCACACAGAAGATTGTCACCTTGGTATGGCTGATGGAGGAACAAATGAAGCCCAGCATGACAAAATTTAAAGAGGGAGAGGGGAAGGAGTTTGAGGAACTGGCAACACCTAAGCATATTGTCTGAAGATGTCAGCCTGATGCCCATCCAATTTCAGGAAGACAGTCTTACCTGCATGAGAAAATGATAGAACTCCTCTATCCTTTGTTGTTACTACCACAAAGCATTTTACTTTCACCAGTGAGGAGAAACTGAGTCTTAACTTAGCATCACATCTGAAACAAATTATATTAGGATCAGATCTCAATTGTTGATAGTCCACATCTAGTTGATAGTCGTTAATTATCAGTATTCAATATAAATATATACAGGGATGATAAGAAATGACATCTCCTGAACTCTACAGACTCAGGTCCCAAGCCCATGTGATCAAATATGGCTCCCTACACACATGCTCAGCAGCTATTATTAAAGTTACCCCCATATTCTGCATCTCCCTCAAAGTTCACTCTTCCCCCAAATTGTTAACATTATTAACTATTTACAGATTCTGTCCAACTCATGGGTCTGACCAGCCCCTCCAAGCCTCTTTGACTGTGAGCTCAAGCGCCCAGAGAGCTCAAGTGCTCTCTGCTCATTTCAACAACATAGAGGTGATATTTAATCCCTTATCATTTCTCTGAAAAGCAAAGTATGGAGTGGAATAGCTCCTTCATGATCTCTGACACTTATAATGGCCTTATTGTAATGGCATTGAAGACTAGTGAAGGAAAACCTGATACAAGACACAAAGCTCCAAGACCCAAACTTCCTGAAGAAGGAGCCAACAGACTGGAGTTTGAATTCTGCTTTCCCCTTGAGTGGCGACTAGTTTAACTCAAAGAAAAAGTGAATCACTTTCAGTTTCAATGAAAAATGTCATGATTATACTGTGCATGGCAAAAGAATCATTCAACACTGTCTCCAGCAACAGACAAAAGGAAGACTGAAGATCACTCTAAAGTCAATCTGCAGATGGAGAAATGTGGGCATCACTGCTATTTCTTGGCTCAGTATGTCTCTCTCTATGAGTAATGTTCTCACTTGCCGCAATTCAACATTGCTCCTCTGCTCATAAACAACATGTTGGCAACTTCACCTAAAAGTAGGAGTGCAATTTAAGTTCACTTTTGTTTCCATCTCTGTCTTCGAAAGGATATAACTGCTGTGATGTTGAGCTCTGCGATGAACAAAGACTTGCTTTTCCAGGGTAGTCTCCAGTGCATTTCCAGCAGCTTAGATCCAAGATGGCAGAGGAGTAGAGCTCCTGAGCTGGAGCTTGTCTGCCCCGACCGCTGTTCATTCTTCTTTTCTCACTTTTGTTGCTCTCTTTTCCTTTCAGTGTTTGTTAGTTTTCTTGTTCTCTCGGCTTACCTTCTGAAGGCAGGTCAGTCGTGGAGGCGATGGCAGCGGCTGGGGGCTCAGAGCAGGGTCTTTGCCGGTTCACCATGAGGTGGTTGGTGTGTCTGGGTATTGCTCTGGCATTTGGAGGCACCATGAAAGCAGCGTCAGAGTGGAATGTTGGCAGCCTGTTGCGAAGCGGTTGGTAACCCGGGATGGTGGTCAGCGGTGAGTCGGGGGGGCAAGGGGATTGCGAGATCAAGCCCAGTGCGGGGGACAGATTGCGCCCTTGAGGGGAAAGCCCAGTGTGGTGCGACTACAGGCCCATGACTAAAGAAGGACTGTCATTTGGAACTTTTAACATTATTTTTCATTTCCTCTTTTATGCTGATAAGAACTGTAATACTGAACTGTTATTTCTTCAGTTTTCTACTTTTTAACCTAAGATTTTGTACCAAGGGAGCTACGATGACACCCATCAATGGCAACATTGTGAACTTGTTACTGCACTTGTTACTTGAGTATGCATCACAGTAAAACTTAATTCTAATTCTCAATGTAAAGTAAGATTGCAGTTCTCTCTCTCTCTTTCTCTCAAGAGTATCATTTGTTGATTGTAACAGAATGTTTTCCTCACAGTGATCTTCAAGTCACTGAACACTATTTCAGTGAGAGAGAGGCTTTCTTCACCATGACAACCTTTCTCTCAGGAATCATTTTCTCAATAGCACTGATGGCCTTTGCAAAGGATCTATGGAAATCTTATGTCATGTATGTGACTGCTAATATCTGGGCTTTCAGTTCAGCATCAATTTTAGATCATTAGATTTTTCTAAATATTGTTTAATTTTAATGTATTCACACTCCAATTGATGCTTAGCTAGTCTAATGTTCTCTGCAGCTCTCGAAACCTAAATGTTGGGCCTTTGCTCTATTTTTTAAATACCCCCCTAATTATTTCCACAGCTTCGTGATGGAATTCAATTGCAGACTTCCACTGCTATTTATTAATAATTTCTTAAAATCCAATACATAATACCTGACCCAGTTTGGACCTGTATCTCCTTTTCCATGGTCACTGACTAGGCAGTTATTGAACCTATTTTTCCTAATAAACCCATTCAGAGATGTTATTACACTCCACTGGAGCAGGTGAGACGTGAACCCTGGTCCAGGGGGAGGGACTCTGCCACTGTGCCACAAGATGGCCCTTAATTTTCTTTTTTACTTAATCTATTTATTCAATTTGCCTGGTCAGAGATATTATTACACTCCTCTGAAGGAATGGCCCACGTTGGGATCAAACCCACAATTGAGCTAACCTGCCAGTTGTTGAGTTACCTCTCAGTGGGTTGTTTCTCAGATTTGCAGCTTTTCTTTTATGAAATGAATCACATTCATTTTCATCTTTTGCTGTATTGAAGTGTTGCGTACAATTGCTGTCTGCTTATAGAGGTTGGACACTACTCATGCTGCTCAAAGCTTTGATGCTCATGATTCTGTGGTGAAGACCTGAGCCTTATTTCATGCGTTATTGAAGATCCCTTTCTGACCCCATGACACTTGACCTCTGAGATATTTGTGGCATCTTGCTGAGTGACCACATTGCTGAAATTCAGTTTATCTTTGTTTGTAAGCTCCAGGGCCTATAGAGGTACAGCTCCAAAATTTCACTCTCTTTCTGTTTCCTAAGTCCTATGGGCTTCTTCCAGGCTCTTACTGTTGCTATTGTTCTCTGCCTCTAGTGGATTGGTGAACTAAGCCAATAGATTTACCTCTTTGTTACCTTGTTTCACAAAACAGTGAGTCTCCTCAAAAGAGGTAACAGAGACTTCACAATCAATGGCAGTGGAGTCAAAGGGTATAGAAAGATCAGCGGCTTCTGTTATCTGCAGTATCTTCCTGCAGTTCTATGAATGGAGCTTCTGCAATGGAGACTGATTCATACCTCAGTGTCTTGGCAAGCTGCTGAGTGAAGAAGATTCAAATATCTCCATTTAGTAAGGAACGATACTCAGGAATGATGCACAATGGACTGTTAGTCTCTAACATATGATCACAAAGTATAGCTTGCATTCGCTCTCTCACTCTGATTTGAAGATCTCCTGTGTCCTGAAGTTCAATAGAAGGAGGATGGAGAATTCTCAACCACTGTGTGAACTCAAAAAGAATGGATCCATTTTCTCCTGTATCCAATTCGAAATTCACTTTCCTGCCATTGTCATATTATATGCAAGTCAGAACATCTCTCATGGGTCTGTATCGAGAGTCATTGAGATGTACAGCACGGAAACAGACCCTTCAGTCCAACTCTTCCGTGCCGACCAGATAGCCTAACCTAATCTAGTCCTATTTGCCAGCACTTGGCCCATATCCCTCCAAACCCTTCCTATTCATATACTCAACCAGATGTCTTTTAAATGTTGTAATTGTACCAGCCTGCTCACTTCCTCTGGCAGCTCATTCCACTCACGCACCACCCTCTGTGTGAAAAAGTTGCCCCTTAGTTCCCTTTTATATCTTTCCCCTCTCACCCTAAATCTATGCCCTCTAGTTCTGGACTCCGCCACCCCAAGGGAAAAACCTTGTCTTTTTAACCTATCCATGCCCCTCAAGATTTTATAAACCTCTATAAGGTCACCCCTCAGCCTCTGACCCTCCAGGGAAAACAGCCCCAGCCTATTCAGCTTCTCCCTATAGATCAAATCCTCCAATCCTGGCAACATCCTTGTAAATCTTTTCTGAACCCTTTCAAGTTTCACAACATCCTCCCAATAGAAAGGAGATCAAAACTGCATGCAATATTCCAACCAATGTCCTGTACAGCCGCAACATGACCTCCCAACACCTGTACTCAATACTCTGACCAATAAAGGAAAGTATACCAAATGCCTTTTTCACTATCCTATCCACCTGCGACTCTACTTTCAAGGAGCTATGAACCTGCACTCCAAAATCTTTTTGTTCAGCAACACTCCCTAAGACCTTACCGTTAAGTGTTCAAATCCTGCTCTGATTTGCTTTTCCAAAATGCAGCACATCGCATTTTTCTAAATTAAACTCCATCTGCCACTCTGCAACCATTGGCCCACCTGATCAAGATCCTGTTGTAATCTGAGGTAACCCTCTTCGCTGTCCACTACACCTCCAATTTTGGTGTCATCTGGAAACCTCCTAAAACAGTACAGTGAACCAGTTATATTTTCCAAGAATTCACATTGTTTCTCAATTATCACTAATGATTGAACGTTTATAGATGACTGTAGTCTTCTTTTTTCCTTTTTTTAATGCTGCTAATCCAGCTCTTAAATGTGGGCTTTGGCATTTCTGGCTCTGTAATACTATCTGAGCAAGTCCCTAACTGTTGGATCTTTAATAAGTGTGCTTTGATCCTCACCCCATTTTCTGCTGGCAGACTTACTATGTGTGTTCTTATTTCCCGTCTCTGTAACTTTTAATCTATAGTCATCTATTCTTCACTCTTGTTGATTGATTTTTGAACTTGCCCTGTTCCCAGTGTTGACTATTCTCGTGTTCTGTCATTCATTCATTCACTAGATAAGGATGTCAGCAAGGCCAGCATTTATTGCCCATCCCTAAGTGCCCTGGAGAAGATGGTAGTGAGCTGCTTTGTTGCAACGTGTGCGGCCAGCCACAGTGCTACTCGGAAGGGAGTTCCAGGATTTTGATCCAGTGACAATGAAGGAATGGTGATATATTTCCATGTCAAGGTGGCTTGTGGCTCAGAGGGGAACTTGCAGATTGTGGTGCTCCCATGTATCTGTTTCTCTTGTTCTTCCAGCCTTTAGAGGTTGTGGGATTGGAAGGTGTTGGGAAAAGAGATTTGCTGAGTTCCTAGAGTACCTCTTGCAGATCTTTCATCGCGATGCCACTCTGCGTCAATCGTGAAGGGAGTGAATGTTGAAGATTGCAATTGAGGTGCCAATGAAGTGAGCTATTATTTCCTGAGATCCAAGGGATTCCCTCCCTATGGTCCAGTGACTAGGTCAGACTTAATGTGCTTCACCATGCATTATACTATCACCGGACATTCACAGTCCACTTGTCTCTGATTCTGTCAGACCTGCTGCCAATTGCCTCTGTGTAGTATGATTCTATCTAGGCTTTTAATTGAAGACAATCCACACTTATATCAGTGAACACCAACAACCATTATTAAGTCTATGTATATGAATGAGAATAAGTAAGGAAATTTTTGAAATCTTGTACACTCAAGTCTCAGTTCCATGTGATTTGTTATTATGGCATAACTCCTTATGCATCTGATCAGTAGCTCTTTTTTAGAAATACAGTTAAGACTTTACTCTGCATCAGCGCCTCTGACAATATACTCCATAAGTACTATATTGGAATATTATCTTTGTATTTTGTATTCAAGTCACCGGAATTAGACATGATTCACAATGTGCCCACTGAGAGGCCAAAAGTGCTACCAACTGAGGCACTGTTACATTTTGTGATGCATTTAAAGTGATAACGAATATTACTCAATGCTTAATCCCCTACCACTAACACCCTGGCTGACACTATTGACCAGAAACCAGCGACATAAATATTGAGGCTACTCAGTCAGAAGCTGTGAACACTATGGTGAGGACATCCTAGCTCCTCGAATCCTATCCACTATTTACAATGTACAATCCAGAAGTGCGGTGGACCATGCCTCACTTGCATGTACAGCTCCAACAACACTCAAGAAACTCAACATCATCCAAGGCAAAGCAGTCCATTTGATTAGCATCTCATCGACCTCTGCACGGTGAAAGCAGTGTAGGCTGTTACAAAGACTTCATATTTAATCATTTTGTGGACTATGTGGAAAACAGTATTGTTTTATTTTGAAAGAGGCCATTGAAAGGACATTGGACTGATTTTATTAACAAGGCATTTCTTGACTCGGTAAGATGGTGGTAATTCTGTAGAACTGCTGTGGACAGCTCTGCCTAACAGTCAAGGCATACTAGTGTTTTTTGCCATCCCTGGCCAACTTATGTGGTGGAATTATTAGTTTAAAACCTTACAGAACACATATTTGTTAATATTTTGGAGTGGGAAGGATGCCAATGGGAAAAGGAGCAAGCAAACAGCAGCAGGGAGGACGCTCCCCTGCGGCACCTGCCACACCAGACACTGCAGCAACAGCAGCCTCTCCTGACCCCCCGGGGACCTGACAGATTCACAGGAATTGGCTGCAGCGATGGAGAGACTTACCTTGAAAGTTGGGGCTGCGATTGAGGAGATCCGTTGGGAGATTCGTGCCCAGGTCCAACCTATCGCAATCATGCTGCAGAAGCATGAGCAGGAAATCCAGGGCCTTGGGGAGAGGCTGGAGGAGGTGGAGGGTCGAACTAAGGCCTCGGAAGCTGTGATGGAGTCCTCATCCAGTCGGATCCAGGTGCTGGAGCGAGAGGTGCGGGCCTTGTAAAACCATATCGATGACCTTGAAAATCGAGGACAGGATGCCTTGTGGGCCCCCAACTATTTCTTCGCAGGCCAAGCAGGTGGTTGACTTATGCAAGGTGTTGAGGCTGGTGGATATTTGGAGATGTCTTCACCCTACCGGCAGGGGCTTCACCTTTTTTTCAAACCCACATAAATGTCACACGAGGATTGACTTCTTTCTGGCTCCCTCGGCCCTTCTGGATACGATTATGGGTTGTAAAATGGGGAATATAGCGATAGAACATAGAACATAGAAGAATATAACGCAGTACAGGCCCTTTGGCCCTCGATGTTGCGCCGATCCAAGCCCACCTAACCTAAACTAGCCCACTATCCTCCATATGCCTATCCAATGCCCGCTTAAATGCACATAAAGAGGGAGAGTCCACCACTGCTACTGGCAGGGCATTCCATGAACTCACGACTCGCTGAGTAAAGAACCTACCCCTAACATCTGTCCCATACCTACTACCCCTTAATTTAAAGCTATGCCCCCTCGTAATAGCTGACTCCATACGTGGAAAAAGATTCTCACTGTCGACCCTATCTAAACCCCTAATCATCTTATACACCTCTATCAAGTCACCCCTAAACCTTCCTTTCTCCAATGAAAACAACCCCAAGTGCCTCAACCTTTCCTCATACGATCTT
>NC_057724.1:6965451-7038173 GCF_004010195.1 Chiloscyllium plagiosum
ACTTGGGTGGCAACTTTCAGAGATCTGTGTACATGGACACCAAGATCCCTCTGCTCATCCACACTACCAAGTATCCGACAATTAGCCCAGTACCCATTCTTTTTGTTATTCTTCCCAAAGTGAATCACCTCGCACTTAGCTACATTGTATTCCATCTGCCACCTTTCTGCCCAGCTCTGCAGCTTCTCTTTATCCTGCTGTAACCTGCCACATGCTTCCTCACTGTCAACAACTCCTCCGACTTTTGTGTCATCCGCAAACTTGCTCACCCAACCTTCTAACTCCTCTTCCAGGTCATTTATAAAAATGACAAACAGCAATGGTCCCAAAACAGATCCTTGCGGAACACCGCTAGTGACGGCACTCCATGAAGAAACTTTGCCATCAACTACTACCCTCTGTCTTCTTCCATCCAGCCAATTCCTAATCCAAACCTCCAACTCACCCTCAATGCCATATCTCCGTATTTTCTGCAGTAGCCTACCATGGGGAACCTTATCGAACGCCTTACTAAAATCCATATATACCACATCTGCCGCTTTCCCCTCATCAACCTCCTTCGTCACCTTTTCAAAGAATTCAATAAGGTTTGTGAGGCACGACCTGCCCTTCACAAAACCATGCTGACTATCCTTGATCACATTATTCCTATCCAGATGTTCATAAATCCTATGCCTTACAATTCTCTCTAAGATTTTGCCCACAACAGAAGTGTGACTCACCGGCCTATAGTTATTAGGGTTATCCCTACTCCCCTTCTTGAACAAGGGAACCACATTTGCTCGCCTCCAATCTTCTGGCACTACTCCTGTAGACAACGAGGACATAAAAATCAAGGCCATTGGCTCTGCAATCTCCTCCCTTGCTTCCCAGAGAATCCTAGGATAATTGCCATCAGGCCCAGGTGACTTATCTATTTTCACCCTTTCCAGAATTTCGAACACCTCTTCTCTACATACCTCAACGCCATCCATTCTGCTTAATTGTGACTCAGTATTCACATCCGCAACAATGTCCTGTTCCTGAGTGAATACTGACGAAAATTATTCATTCAGTGTCTCCCCAATCTCTTCAGCCTCCACACGCAACTTCCCACTACTATTCTTGACTGGACCTATTCCTACCCTAGTCATTCTTTTATTCCTGACATACCTATAGAAAGCCTTAGGGTTTTCCCTAATCCTACCAACTAAGGACCTTTCATGTCCCCTCCTTGCTGCTCTTATCTCTGATCACGCAGCAGTATATTCGGAGGTTAAAGCCAAGAGTGAAGGGCTAGGTTTGCGGCGCTGGCATTTGGACCCTTTTCTCCTTCAGGATTCCAAATTTGTGGAATACGTTTTGAAGGAGCTTCAGGAATTCTTGACTATCAACTCAGGCACGGCTAGTAGTCCATCTATGCTATGGGAGACTGCTAAGGCCTTTGCTAGAGGATTAGCTATTCCCTATTCGGCCAGTTGGAAATGACAGAAGGAGGAACAGTAGCGTCTACTGCGCAGAGGCGGCACATTTTGTGCGGCCTTCGATGACTAAGCTACAACGGATCACGGCCCTTCGGGCTGCCTTGAATTCAATCCTGACACAAAACGCAAAGAAAGAACTTGCTTTTACTCAACAAAGGAAGTTCGAATATGGGGATAGGCCAGGGAACTATTTAGCCAACCTGACTAGGAAAAAGCATGCTCCCCAATCCATTACTGCAATCAGAGACAGTGCCGGGGTCCTTACATACGATGCTAAAAAGATTAATGAGGCTTTTCGGAACTTTTACTCTGAACTGTATCGCTCTGAAGGTTGCGAAGACAGGAGGGCTAAAATGGAGACCGTTTTTAAGAACCAGGACCTCCCAGGAGTAACCTTGGAACAGGCCTCTCTCCTTATTGCTCCCTTGCCAGTTCAGGAAATACAGGAGGCAGCTGGGCAACTTTAGAGTGGGAAAGCGCCTGGCCCTGATGGTCTCCCGGGTGAGTTTTATAAGGAGTTTATAGGGATTCCTATATGCATGAATGCCTCACATCATCTTTGAGAGAAGCTAATATTTCCTTAATTCTTAAGAAGGGGAAGGTTCCTGAGGATTGTGCCTCATACAGGCCCATCTCTCTATTAAATTCAGATTTCAAAATTCTATCCAAGATCCTGGTGCTGAGATTGGAAAGGGTGTTGCCCCATATTATTAAAGAGGACCATTCAGGCTTTATAAGGGGCTGTAGGTCATCTAATAATATTAGAAGTTTGCTGAATATGGTCCAAGTTTGTCAGCAACGATCGAATCAGGGATTGGTGATTTCCTTAGATGCAGAGAAAGCATTTGACCGGGTGGAATCACCATACTTTTTTTATGTCTCAGAACAGTTTGGGTTGGGTGGAGTCTTTACTAGGTGGGTGGAGGTTTTATATCGCCACTCTCTGGCCGTAGTCATCACCAACGGGGTGAAGTCAGGGAATTTTACGATTGTTAGGGGTAGTTGGCAAAGCTGCCCCCTCTCACCGTTGTTGTTTACGTTGGTGATAGAGCCTCTGACAGAGGCCATTCATCAGAACATCCACATAACCGCTCCGGAAGTGGTTACATTGTACGCGGATGATGTTCTTCTGTTTTTATCGAACCCGATGACCTCCATATCCCGTTTGATACAATGTATCAATTCATTTGGGGCTATTTCAGGATATAAGATCAACTTTGCAAAATTGGAGGCAATGCCTTTGGGGAACCTTAAGGATGTGCCAGAAGTTGAAGGTGGCCCTAAGTTCCCTTTTAAGTGGTCACGGGCAGAGTTCTGATACCTAGGCATTTTTATTACCCCCAAAGTTTGATCTGTTATTTCGGACTAACTTTGGTTATTTGCTCGACAATATTAGGCGAGATCTCCAGACATGGGAGCCTCTTCCAATTTCATGGCTGGGCCGAATATCTCTCATTAAAATGAATGCTCTTCCTCGTTTGCTTTATCCCATGCGTGTGCTCCCTATAATGTTTCCAAGGTCAACGCTGCAGAAGCTTATGGGGTGGTTTGGTTCTGTCGTCTGGCATCGTGGGCGGACCCTCATCAAACTTACTAAATTGCAGTTGCCTCAAGGAGAGGGAGAAGTTGATTTCTCAGACATCAGAAGGTATCAATTGAGTTCCCTGCTGTCCTTTGTCTGTGATTGAGTAGGTAACGATCTAAACTCAATATGGCTGGATATTGAGGCCTCCCAGGCCAAGTGCCCTCTTATTAACCTGTTGTTCATGGATAAGATGAGGACAGTTATGGACCACTGCCGGAACCCCATTGTCATTAGTACAGTCAAGACATGGAGGGCGATGCGTCAGAGTGAGGGTTGTTTATCCAAGACTTCGCCACTCAGTCCCATAGTTGGCATGCCAGGGTTCTGACCAGGAATGATGGACTCAGGGTTCCAACTATGGGCAGCGAGAGGAGTTTCTAGTTTGGGAGACTTGTTTGAAGGGGAGGTTATGATGTCTTTTGAGCAACTGAGCCGCAAATTCGGGTTGCCCAGCAGAGACCTTTTCCGTTTTTTTCAGGTTAGGGATTTCATCCGGAAGAAGACTATGCTTCTCACTAAGCCTCCGATACAGAGAGGCTGTTGCTACGTTCCACAAGCACCCTTTCGGTTAGTGCCCTCTGGCCTGCTGGGTAGCAGGGCCTGGCAGGATATTAACCGGTTATGTGAGGTATGGGAGCAAGAGCTGGGAGTGGAGATCTTTTCTGAAACATGGGACAACATATGGGAGAATACTCGAAAGATCTCAATCTGTACTAGGACATGTGCTACTCAGTTAAAAGTTCTGCACAGGGCTCATCTGGCACCAAACCGTCTGGCGAAGTTTAAAAGAGGGGCATCTTCAGTGTGCCCCAAATGTAAAATAAGTGTAAGTACTCTTACCCATTGCTTCTGGACAGGCCACAGGCTCCGTGTTTATTGGAGCGCTATGGTGGGAGAGATAGGGAGGGTTTTGAGGGCTGAAGTCAAAGTAGACCCAATATCTCTCCTCTTAGGTCTACCGAATTTACCATCTTTAGACGTGCATGGGAAGAAACTATTTAATATTCTTGCATACTGTGCACGGAAGAATATTCTGATGAATTGGGTGTCTGAGAACCCGCCGGACTTGCTGGGATGGCAGAAATTAATTATGGAACACATTCCCTTGTATTTTTATACAAACATGATGCACCACACAACAGACCATTTTAATAAGACATGGCAGCCCTATTTGAGTAATTTGGAAATAGATTTGTCAGTTGTCTTAACTAGAGCGTTTGTTTAACCAGGATGGTTAGATTTGTCAAGCCCTGGGCCCTGGAGGGGGTCTCCTGAGTTAATACGGGTATATATACAATGCTTCAGTTCCTTTATTTGGGAGCTTTACGTCGGGCATAGCAGTTCTGTATTTTGTGGATTTTTTTGGTTTTTTTTTGCTTTGCTTTCTTTTTTTGGTGTTGCTTTGCACAGTGTTAGGGTTTGCTTTGCATTATAGGGTAGGTTAATAGTTAGCAGACAGTAGTTGTATTGTAATTTGTGTTTTTCTTTCTTTTTATTATACTGTTACTTGTTATTGATTTTTTTTTCAATAATTTTATATGTTGGTAAAATTAAAAAAATTTACTAATAAATATACTTACAAAAAAAAGGCATTTCTTGGTCATCATATTTCTTGTGGCAAATGTTTGTTTACCACAGACTCCTGTGGCCGTCAAGTTTCTTTGCCTGTTCTGGGTATTTGTTTGGAGTAGTTGGTGACCATTTTGCTGAAGGAACGAAGATTCCTGTTTCTCACATAAATCTTTGTTGTGTATCCAATGAGAAACGCACTTTGTTTTTGAGAGTACATTCAGGGGTCTGATGGTTAAGATGATCAAGGGTTATGGGCAGATGGCAAGCCAACCAGGTGGTGAAACATCTCAGTCATGATTGAATGGTGGAGCAGGCTCAATGGGCTAAATAGTCTAATTCTGCTCCTGCGTCTTATGGTCTTACGGGAAATGGACTTCCCTGGCTTGGCCTGAAGTGATTGCCCACCCCTAATTGCTCTTGAGAAGATGGTGATCACTGCCTTATTGAACCATTGCAATCCTTAGGATTGGGTTCTCTTTGACCTCTTAACTGTCCTCTGGAAAGGTTCTCAGTTCTGTGTTTCTGAGGGGAAAGGCATTTTCAAAGATCTCAGAGATAGCTGTCTCTGTATGATGACGTGTCCTCATGTGACAGAATGCCAGACGGACAGTCATCTGAACATTCCACACCTTAGCATTTTTGCCTTCAAGAACTAACTATCATTGGTCAAATGTGCTTTTCTTTTTGAAGTGAAATCTATAGAGCGAGAATTCCAATCTTCCCCTTTTCCAGGTTTGCAATTCCAAAAGGAAGCTATTTATACTTGCCTATTTCGAACTGTGTTATGTTTATACCAAATAATTTTCATTTTCACAATAATTTCACAATCGGTTTAGAGTTTACCAAAAGAACTGATTGATGAGCTTTTCATTCTAATTCTGAGTAGAGAAAGCACACAATTGGTTGCATTCGGAACTTATGAGACACTTAAACTTTATGTTGTGACAGATGGAATAGTGGGACTACAAGGAGATTGTGCACTCCTGCAGCTTCATGCACACCACAAGACACACCACAGGAACTCACCAAGGCTCCTTTGACTGCACCATTCAAAACAACAGCCTCTACCAATTGGGAAGACAAGGGCAGCAGGTACATGGGAACACCATCACCTCCCCAAGCCACTCACCATCCTGACTTGGAAAGATATTATTGCTCCTTCAGTGTCGCAGAGTCAAAATCCTGAAATTCCCTGCCTAATGGTGTTCTGAGTTTACCTACAGCACATGGACTGTAACGTTTCAAGAAAGCAGCTTTTCCAGGACAATTAGCGATGTGCAATAAATGCTGGCAAAGCCAGTAATACTCACATTCCATGAACAAATAAAATATTCGGCTGTAGCTATCTCTGCCCTTCTCTTTACTTTTATACAAATGGCTATGTTCTACCATAATAATTTGTGATATATGTGAATATCATTTCTCAGAAGGTACAGATGATTATGGAATTTGATGTCATGATTTATTAACACACTGACGCCTTAGTGGTGACAGGATTGCAATCTCTAACTATACCTTTGGCTAATTTCCAATTTTAAATATGAACCTCTGTTCAAGAGAACAACTTTGAAACATGTCAAGCATTTCCAATATTTTTATTCACAATATGAAATAGAACAAAACAAAATCACTGAATGGTTATAGTGCATCAGAGGCCATTTGACCCATCGTGTCTGCACTGGCTGTCTGAGTAAATACAAGACAAAGACAATTTGAAATGTTACATTAAGAATTGCACCATCTTCAAAAACAATGAACAAAGGACTTGCATTTATACAGTGCCTCCATCCAATCTCAGGGTAACCCACAGTCCATGAGGTACATTTTCATGCACAGTCACCATTATAGCAGAAATAAATTATATGCTTTATATGCTTGAAAAGAAGCAAAATCAGAAGTTGTTGGAGAAACTCAGCAGGCCTGGCAGCATTTGTGGGGAGAAAACACAAAGATACCTCATACTGCAAGCTCATAGTACCTTGAATGTGGTGGATAGGATAGTGAAGAAGGGGTTTGGTATGCTTGCCTTTATTGGTCAGTGCATTGAGTACAGGAGTTGGGAGATCATGTGGCAGCTGTACAGGACATTGGTTAGGCCACTTTTGGAATATTGTGTGCAGTCCTGGTCTCCCTCCTATCAGAAGGATGTTGTGAAACTTGAAAGGGTTCCAAAAATATTTACAAGGATGTTGCCAGGGTTGGAGGATCTGAGCTATAGGGAGAGGCTGAGGGGTGACCTTGCACAAGTTTATAACATCATGAGGGGCATGGACAGGGTAAATAAACAAGGTCTTTTCCCTGGGTGGGGGAATCCAGAACTAGAGGGCATAGATTTAGGGTGAGAGGAGAAAGATATAAATGGGACCTAAGGGACAACTTTTTCATGCAGAGGGTGATGCGTGTATGGAATGAGCTGCCAGAAGAAGTGGTGGAGGCTGGTACAATTACAGCATTTAAAAGGCATCTGGATGGATATATGAATATGAAGGGTTTAAAGGGATATGGGTCAAGTGCTGGAAAATGGGACTAGATTAGGTTAGGACATTGAGTCGGAATGGATGAGTTGGACTGAAGGGTCTATTTCTGTGCTGTACATCTGTAATGACTCTATGACTCTATAACAATGTGACACTTCATCAGAGTCTGTATTTTTCTCCACAGAGGCTGCCAGAGCTGCTGAGTTTCCCCAGCAATTTCTGTTTTTGTTTCAGATTACCAGCATCTGCAGTTCTGAGGAAGAGTCACCGGACCTGAAATGTTAACTGTAATTTCTCTTTACTGATGCTACCCGACCTGCTGAGATTTTCCAGCAATTTTCGTTTCAGATTTAGCGCAGCAGCAGTTCATTTGGTTTTTATTCTGCAGTTTTTTTGTGTTATTATACTTTCAAAGAGAGTTTACTCTGTTCAAGTGCTGGTCAGAAACATTTATAGGTGGACATTTTTGATGTAAATTACATACAACTATCATTACATCACACACAGTCTGAAATTAGAGGAAAACAGTTTGTTATTAGATCATTGCATAATAGAAATTGGACTAATTAATTGGTCCAAAACTTTGTGCCATCATTCTGATTTTAACTTTGTCCACCCCAGTCCAACACCGGCACCTCCTCATCCTGATTTTCAATGACTTGGTGCTACCTTGACTCAATATAAAACCTTGAGCTGAAAACCAGCCTACCTCTGCAGGAGAGCTGCACTCTTAGCAGTCCCATTTTTGGACCAGATGTTAAAACAAGGTCTCATGGGCGTAAACGTTAACAGTGCATTGACCTGAAGACAAGCATCCTGTTCTCCTTGTCAATATTCATCTTTCAGCCAACAGCTATTGTGACTATTTATGGGAGCTTGCTGAGCTCCAACTGACTAGCAAGTTCTCCTGCTTTACAAAGAGACTTCACATTAAATATACTTCCTTTGTTGCAATTGGGATTCGAAAATGCAATTCTTTCTTTCTGATGTGGGGATATGATCACCTTCTACCACTTTCTCAATTCTGGAAGCATCTCTTAGAAATGGAGTAAACTGGTTTGTAAGACCTCTTACCATCACCTTTAATAGCCAGACCGTTCCTTTTGCATAAGCATAATTTCTTTGTATCGTGGAACCTGTTTATCTTCAGACCTTGTCAAATATATACTGTTATGGACCGACCAAACCTCCTCAAAATATATTCAGAAGATAATCTAGATCCTAACTTTTTTTCATATTTTAAAGGTGTTCCATTCCAGATGCAATTCAATTAGTCAAACTACTCCATGCTATTTTACTTTTATACTACAGTTAAAATACTGAAAGAATGAGTTGGCTTAACATTAACTCTATCAAAATGCTGTATATGTATATGTTCCAATGTAATAACATCCCATAAACACACCCTTGGTAAAGGTAAATTCAGTAAAATCGATTGTCTCACAGGCAATTCTCCAGTCCAGAAGGAAAATAATCAAAAGAAAACTCAGAGAGAGAGAGAGTAGCAAGGAGAAATCTAATGCAGTTTCCAAACCTGACTTCAAGACCCCAGCACCTGCTACTGAGAAACTAAAACTAAAAACCCTGGTTCTGTGGGAGTTTGACCCCAACCATCCAGGTTGCTTCTATTATTCTGACTCTTCAAAACAAAAACCAAGGCCTCACAAGTTGTTTACTTTACAAGATTCAAATAGACAGCTCAACACCTCTATCTTAAAACCTCTTTTTAAAAAAAATAATAAAATACACCTCTTAGAGCCATTGTGTCATCACAATACATAAACCTCTGACTATTTTAAAACTGTCCACATTTCTGTAATCCTTGGCTATGACTCACTGGATAGAGCTGAGGGAGTCACACATTGCCTGCCATGCTGCACTCAGTCTTTTGCTGGATGCTTACATTTATTGCATCCCTAAACATCAAACAAAAACAAGTATCTGCAAAAACCTTCATCTGTCATTTGACTCTGAACAGTTCAAATCCCTACCAGCCAAAATCAGGCAGTAAGAGCAAATTTAAAATGATATCTTTTCTTTCTGTACTTTTTCTTGGCTTGTAGGAGAATGCTGACCAGCCACTGGTTGAAATGGTTTGAAAAAATGCCAGGGAGCAAATTTTGAAAATGTTTATTTCAATATGAGTCGGCCAGCATCTTTACAATTCTTCTAACAACCTTCTGCTCTCACTATACCTGGAACCCAATTGTTTTCAAAGCTTCTTAGAATAGAATCCTACAGTATGGAAGCAAGTCATTTGGCCCATCGAGTCTGTACCAATCCCTGGACCCTATGGTGCAATTTAGCATGGCCAATCCACCAACCTACACATCTTTGGACTGAGGGAGAAACCCGAACACCTGGAGGAAGCCCACGCAGACACAAGGAGACTGTGCAAACTCCACACAGACAGTTGCCGGAGGCTGGAATCGAACCCGGGCACCTTGTGCTGTGAGGCACCAGTGCTAACCATTAAGCTCTCGGACCAGGACCATTCTTCAAATCCAGGTCACCATCATATCACTCCAGTCAGTGCTGGTAAACCCTGGCTACTTGGCTTTCCACTGTTGCATCATACAAACTATCTTCTACATATTTCCAGCCTCAAAACAGCAAAGTATAATAGTTAACTCGAGGCATCATAGATAATGTATAAAATATAATGGTAACTCACTTGCCGTTATGAAATAATGGGATGGCTTGTACGACTCAATTCCCAAAACACCAGTGAGAAAAACAATTATGGAAAGTATTTAAATAAAAATGAACCTTGAGTCATTCTATTTTGCAATCCTGTTGTTACTCCCTCTGCCCAACAATATCAAAGCAGCATGTTCTCTGACTCAGAGCTAACAACACCACGGCAGATTGACTGGTTACATCAATAAATAGCAGTGCTGTTTTACAATCCTTAATTTAAATTTAAATGGATCAGTTATTAGCTTCTAATTCTTATTAACAACAGAATATTTTGTAAGATAATGAGCATGGATTTGATTATCAACACAGACCATACCCAACGTTTCATGTCATTCCCTCCACAAGTCACCCCCACCTTCTCAGGGGCAATTAGAGCTGGTGACAAGTGATGGTCTTGTCAGAATTGCTCACATTCCATGAATAAATTTTTCAAAAACTAATCTATTTCAAGAAGCAGATAAATAAACAAGAGGAGAGGTCCAGTTACCACAACATATAATAGAGGCAGTTTGACAGTGGGCACTAACTGAGTGCAACTTCTGAAATGATACAGCACACACTCACTTCATTACACAATCCTTTTATGATCCCAAGTGTGAATGTCAACTTCTTATTACTATAGGTTACTTATTACGTCAAGAAACACATTTATATGCAAAGAAAATCACAAAACTAATTTGCATGCAAAACTAAAAGCCTCAGCTGCCTAATTGTATAACTCTATTTCCAGTTCCATGTATGCTAATTTATTTATATGCAAATGAGTTAATCCCTGTGTAATGGCTGCTGAGATACAGAGAATAAAAATTGCACTCATTACTCTGCAGTCCAGCATCAGATACATCGTGTTATGGATTTCTCATTGAGTCTCAAAGCTCAGGGGCACAAACCACACTCCAGAGCACATAAAGACAATTGAGGGTGGGCACTAAATGTTGATCCTGCCAGGGGACACTCCAGTGCAGTGTGGGTTGGTACTGTACTATTGGAGGGGTTGCCTTTTGGATGAGATTTTAGGTTAAGCACCTTGTCTGTTCTCATGTGAGAACAGAGAAAATCCCCATTGCATTATTTTAAAGAACACAGCCCATCTCATTGGTGGTTGAGGGAGCCTGATGTACAGAAATTGGCTGCTGATTTATTAGAATCACAAGATTACCGCACAGGAGAAGGTCATTTAGTCAGTTGTGTCCATGCCAACTCTGTGACAAAGCAACTCGACTATTCTCACTTCCCTGCCTATCCCCTGCAGTTCACCAAATTGATTTTTCATTTCAGGTGTTTATCTAAGCTTTCTTATTGAATCGGACTTCATCACACTCTCAGGTTGTATTTTCCTGATTCCAACCACTCACTCAATAAAAACATTTTCCTTCTGTTGGCTGTTGGTTCTTTTACCACTTACTTTAATATGAGGTGAAATGGACTGTGCTGGTGTCATTTAAATGTGTGAGGTATCAAGAAGCTCTAACAAAACTGGAGTTAATGGAAGTCACAGGATTGGAGTCATACCTAGCTCAAAGGAAGATGATTGTGGTTTTTGGAGGTAACTCACCTCAATCCCACCACTTCAAAAGCTTGGGCTCAACTATCTTCAGCAGCTTGGTCGATGACTTTCCCTCCCCCACAAAGGTAAAGGCTTCCTCAGCCCTATATCATATTCAGCAGAATTCACAAATCTCCAGATCCTAAAGCAATCCATGCCTAAATACGGCAAAACCTGGAGGTGCAAGCTTGGGCTGGTTCATAGCAAATAAGGAGGAGAAAGTGAGGTCTGCAGATGCTGGAGATCAAAGTTGAAACTTTATTGCTGTAACAGCACAGCAGGTCAGGCAGCATCCAGGGAACAGGAAATTCGACGTTTCGGGCACAGGCCCTTCTTCAGGAACCGCCAAACCACAACAACCCGACGGTCGGTGGAGGAGCGTCTTATCTTCCGACTGGGAACCCTCCAACCGCAGGGGATGAACTTGGACCTCACCAGTTTCTTCATCCCCCCTCCCTGTTCCCTGGATGCTGCCTGACCTGCTGTGCTGTTCCAGCAATAAAGTTTCAACTTCATAGCAAATAACATTTGTGTCGCACAAGTGCCAGGCATTTACCATTTCAAAGAAGAGAAATTCTCTAAGCTTCACTTCTCCAAAGGGAAAGGTCTTAGCTTCTCCAAACTGCCAATGTCACTGAAGCTGGAACCATTCTCAGTCAACCTGTTCTGCATTGTCTCTTCAGCCTTTACATCTTTTCTAAACTGCAGTGCCCACCTCAAATGGTCCATTTCAAAACATTGTTTCAACTAATTCTAACTGCCACTTTCAATGATAAATGCACAATTAACCCCAGCTCTCTGTTCATGCATACCCTTTAGAATAGTACCCTTTAATTTAATTTCATTTGTCACTTATCCACCTATTCCATCAGCCCATTTGTCCCTTTGAAGTATCACTCTTACCCTCAAAATTTACAATTCTTCCAAGTGTAGTGCCACCTTCAAATTTTCAAGTCTAGATCATTAAAATATATCAAGAAAAGCAGTGATCCGTGTTTCAATCTCTGGAGAAGCCCATTTTATACCTTCCTTCCAACCAAAAGCAACAATTCACTACTATTCTCTTATTAGCTGCCATTCAACCAATCAATGATGTTAATGTCTTTGGTTATTCCATAGACTTCAGCTTTGTTGACATCAGAAAAGTGACTACACTTCATTGACTCTAACATTTGGTTAAGTACATGAATAGGAAAGGTTTGGAGGGATAATGGGCCAGGAGCAGGAAGGTGGGACTAGTTTAGTTTGACTATGTTCGGCATGGACTGGATGGATCGAAGGGTCTGTTTCCGTGCTGTGTGACTCTATAACATTACGAGGCCATGAAGTGTGCTATCGAATTGCGAGTTCTTTCTTAAATTTGTAACTTATGCACTTTTGGACTGTGCAAGGACCTTTTTTTTATTTTGAACTGTGGACTAAAAGCAGAAAAAATGGACCTCATTTTAAACAGGGATAACAAAGTGTGCACGGAGTTTATTTGCAACTTGTAAAAAAGCAAGCAAAGTTAAGTGATGCGTATGAAACAATGTTAATTTTTTGGCACAAAGAATTTGGACAAATTGGTGCAATCTTTTGTGGGTTCACCTGAGCTCAGCATGGTAACAGCTTTCAGATTGATCCAGCTGCAGATTAATACAGACTGGATGATTGGACTGCAAATAGAAACCTCCAGGCACCAGTGATAACAGCATCTCTCTACCTGCTTTCTCTGTAAATTGCTCTGTCCCACTCTTTATCAAAAGAACAGGAAAGGCGACATTCCAACCTCAGGTGACATTCCAACCTCAGGTGACCAAGTGTGTGGAGTTTGCACGTTCTCCCCATGTCTACGTGGGTTTCCTCCGGGTGCTCAGGTTTCCTCCCACAGTCACAAAGGTGTGCAGGTCAGGTGAATTGGCAATGCTAAATTGCTCATTGTGTGCATTAGTCAGAGGGAGATGGGTCTGGGTGGATTGCTCTTCGGAGGGTCGGTGTGGACTTGTTGTGCCGAAGGGCCTGTTTCCACACTGTAAGGAATCTAATCTAATCTAATCTAAAAGAAAGAATTCCAAAATATCAAGGAAAGCAAAGACTCTGGGTCCAACCGCTCAATCAGTGAATCAAAATCTGATCATCACTTTGCAGACAACATTGTGTCATCATCGATAACAATTAAGACAATTGCTGAGAACAGATCATTCTACTTTTGTAATCTGAAATGTGATGCCGAACTATGACTTTCACTTTTGTGTCCCCATTCATACTATTGTGTCAGTCTGTCTATCCTCTGTCTTATTTGTGAACTAATGTATATTTGGGGTAAGAGACGTATAGCTTAAGTTTAATAATATTGTAATTAAAAATAGTTGACGATGGAACTCCAATGAGAACCTCAAAGTAATTAAAAGTCTGTCTTGGTCATTTTGTTAAAGTTTAAAGGTACACTCAGTTCTGATATAATGCGATACTTCAATTCTCGTGCAATCTTCCGTTATAAGAAAACTGCACGATAGCCACGCCATTTAAACTAATGAGGCTGGAACTGCGTTATAGCCAATGCAAGTAAGGAAAGTTTGCATTCTACAAATAACAGCCTAAACTCTTCAATCACATTAAAGCCAATTTGTGTTGAAGAAACACGCATTATAGCAGAACTGACTGTATATGATAAATAGAGTTACTTTTCCTTTTAGATTCAAATACATTTGTCACAACTTGTGGGAATACTCAGGCGTGATTATCGGCATCATCTTCTCAAACGGGTCACGACCAGCTAAAAAGGAATATCAAGTTAATTTTTAAATAATGATATGTTAGAAACTGTCCAGGAGCAAAGACACTTCCAAGGGATCCACATACAGAAATCATGACATTCTAGATATGAGACCTAATGGAATGTTCACCATGATCTTGAGTGGGTTGAATCATAAGAGCACTAAAAATCTGTTCCATTCAATCCTACAAATCTTTTAGAGTCCCTTAGAGAGTCCCTACAATGTGGAAACAGGTCATTCGGCCCAACAAGTCCACAGTAAGCCTCCAAACGGTATCCCTCCCAGACCCATCACAGCCATCGCACCTCACTTACACTTCCCTGAACACTATGAGCAATTTAGCATGGCCGATCCACTTGACGTGCTCATCTTTGGACTGTGGGAGGAAACCGGAGCACCTGGCAGACATCCTGGCAGACATCCACGCGGACATAGGGAGAATGTGCAAACTCTGCACAGATAGTCGCCCGCGGGTGGAAGAGAACCTGGGTCCCTGGCGATGTGAGGCATCGATGAAGAAATTTTATCTGATCAGTTCTGGGTACCACACCATGAAAAATGTTGAGAGAAAATAAAGTTAAATGATGAGGCAGGTTGAATAGTAAGGGATGATCTAATTGAGGAGTTTGAAATGATTCAAGCATTTAAGAGTGTAGAACATAAGAATTAGGAACAAGACTAAGTAATTCAGCTCCTGAAGGCGGTTCCATCTTTTAATTAGATAACAATGTTGAAAAGCTTATTTCTCTTGGTGGAGGTTCCTTACCCCCAGGCATTTCCTTAGCATTAGAGTTAGGCCATTTGGGTAATGTCAGGAAGCCCTTCTTCACAAGAAGACACCCAGAACCCTCCAGATAATAGTTACTGATGGGGCTCCATTGAGAATATCAAAGCACACTGACAAAGGTATTAACAGTTGCACAAACAGGGACTCTAGGCAAACTTAAGAGCCAGCTCAGAAATGACTTAATTGAACACCAGAATAGGTGTGAATGGCTGAGTAGCTCATGTTCCTATCTTCCAAACAGTTTGAAAATTAATGACAGTGCAATAATTTTTAAAATACTGCATTTCAAGTAAAGCACAGCGTTCAGTGTGGAGTGGACATTCGAGCCAGAGAATCAGAGCGAAGACAATTTTTCCCCTAATTGAACATGTTGGTCGTTAACATATTATAACTCTTCCGTCCAACACTAAGATTCAGTGTTGTGCTGACAGCAATTTGACTATCTCTTCCATGACCTGAATGCTAATGGCACAGCTGTCACACTGTATAATGAATCTGTTGGTCATGAACACAACGCACAGTAATGCATTCTAACTGAAACCAATTGCAGATTTTATTTAAAGACAAATTGCTGCGCTTGCTGGCATTTGAGTCCATGCAAGTTTATGGCTTCACAAGGAGCCTTGCTGAGTTTTAAATTACATTTGCTCGCTAGCTCCCTAATATTATATTTACACCTTTCTTTACGGAAAACGTGCCATTGCTGTAAAGAAAGCTCAGATGAACAAACAGATTCATTATGCTGCTGACCATGAAATTGTTGGTGAAATGATAAACCATTTTGTCAACATTAGTTTATTTTTTAAAAAAAGAGAGTAATCTGTGGTGTGGAAGAGATAGATCTTGACTGTTAATTCCCTGCAAATCGCTGGAGGATTTTAACCACTCAGCCCCAATAAAGCCCCAAAGCTTGCACCATGATGATGTTTGAATGGAACCACCATGATATGTCTGGATTTATGTCCATGATGTAGATTAATGGTGCTGCAGACATAGAGCTGGTACTTCTGGTTGATGTGAATTATATGAGTTATGGATGTTGTTGTGTAAAGTAATAATGATCGGAAAGGATGGACAGACTCTGCCTCTCAGGACACAAAGGACTGTTCCTGAGAGGAGCTAACCAGAGTTTCTAGAGAGTATTTGGAGCCCATTGCCTTCTACCGATGCTGTGTTAGAGTGTTTTAGTCACTGTAATGGGAACACATTCTTGAATTGAGCCTGACATCTCACAAACAACAATGTTAGTTTTCCTCTTTCCTTTTTCATGGGTTGTAAGCATCACTGGTGTTGCCCAGCTCTAATTGCTCTTGAGTGGTTTGTTGGGGCCAGTTCAGAGGGCAGTTACAAGTCAACCGTATTGTTCAGAGACTATAGTCACCTGTAATCTAAGATTGGGTGAGAATGAGTGATTTCCTTCTTGAAAACGGACATTAATAAATCAGATTGATTTTACAACAATTGATAATAGTTGCTAAGATTACCAACACTAACATTAAGATTTTCCTATTTTGAGTCAGTGTTTTTTTTTAAAATGAGATTCATGGCATCCAGTCTGCCATGATTCACTGCATGTTTTGTCACTCAATCTTCCTCTCTTTATCTCATTCATGATGCGTTCAGCCTCTACAGCATACCTCATGGGCAAAGACATGTACAAGTTCTGGCAGGAACATCCAGTGTCCCAACAGTTGGCACCATATTTAAGCCCCAGTCACACTTCGTAGAAGGCCGACAGTGTGGAAACAGGCCATTCAGCCCAACAAGTCCACACCAACTTTCCAGACAGTAACCCACCCAGACCCATTACCCATGACTAATGCACCTAATCCACACACCCCTGAACACTCTGGGCAATTTAGCATGGCTAATTCAGCTAACCTGCACACGTTTGGACTGTGGGAGAAAACTGGAGCACCCGGAGGAAACACATGCAGATATGGGGAGAACATGCAAACTCCACACAGATGGTCACCTGAGGCTGGAATCGAACCTGGGTCCCTGGCTCCGTGAGGCAGCAGTACTAACCACTGAGTCACCGTGCTGTCTCCCTAGAACATCTGGATAACAAGGACACCTACACCAGAGTCCTATTTATTGAGTTTAGCTCTGCCTTCAACATCATAATTCCAACAAAACTCATCTCCAAACTTCAAGACCTAGGACTCTGCTCCCCCCTCTGCATACAGTAAGGATAGGTGACAACACCTTCCGCAAAACAATCCTCAATACCAGTGCCCCACAGGCTGCTTACTCAGCTACTTACTATATTCCTTACACACTCACAACTGTGTGGCCAAATTCAGCTCTAACTCCATTTACAAGTTTGCTGATGACACCACTGTGGTTGGTTGGATCTCACACAATGACGAGACAGGAAAATGCTAAAACGTTTAAAGGCATGGTATAAAGACAACAATCTCTCCTTCAATGTCAGAAAAATGAAGGAGCTGGTCATCAACTTCAGGAAGCAGAGTGGAGGACACATCCCTGTTTGGTGTTGAGATGGAGGTAGTCAAGAGCTTCAAGTTCCTAGGAGTAAGTATCACCAACAATCTACCCTGGTCCATCCATATCAATGCTATGGTCAAGAAAGCAAATCAATGCCTCTAGTTCTTCAGAAGGCTCAAGAAATTTGATATATCCACAATGACTCTTACCATTTTTTTTGCTGTACCATAGAAACCATCTTATCCGGATGTGTCACAGCTTGGTATGACAACTGGTCTTCCCCAGACCACAAGAAATTCTCGAGGGTTGTGAACACAGCCCAGGCAGTCTTCCTTCCATTGACTCCGCCTACACTTCCCACTGCCTCAGGAATGCAGCCAACGTAATCAAAGACCCCTACCACCCACTTCCATCAGACAGTGGCCTACCAAAACATTCAAGAACAATTTCTTCCCAGCCATTATCAGGCTTACAGATGGACTGCTCATATTTGCAGTTTTTGAGAAGATTTGTAGCTCAGGTTGTTGTTCAGGTTGTAAGTTTGCCTGCTGAGCTGGCACCTTAGTTCCCAGACGTTTCATCACCATGCTGGGTAACATCATCAGTGAGCCTCTGTTAAAGCGCTGTCCTGCTTTCTATTTGTATGTCTTGGTCTACCAACACACTGAATCAGCTCTTGATTAATCTAAAGGACGCTGTACCAACAATGAGTAGAACAAACATCGTATACAAAATACTCTGCAAGGACTGCAACAAACATTATATCAGACAGATGGGCAGGAAACTGGCCACTAGGATACATGAGCACTAAAAGACACAACCAACTATCACTACTTTCCTTATACACAGACAACGAGGGACACCAGTTCGACGAGGACAATATGTAAATCTTGGGACAGGCTAAACAAAGACATACACAGGAATTCCTGGAGGCCTGGCAGTCAAATCAGAACTCCATTAACAAAAACATTGATTTGGACCCCATTTACCAACCTCTGAGAAAAAGAACTGGAAGTGATATCACCCCACAACAGACCAAACACATAAACAGAAAGCAGGACATAACACCAATGCTTCAACAATGGCTCACTGATGATGTTGCCTAGCATAGTGACGAAACATCTGAGAACAAACCTTCCAGCTCAGCGAGCAAATTTACAACCTGGACTGCACCTCTCTCTGCACCTTCTCTGCAGCTGTAACACTATATTCTACATTCTGTTCTGTTAACCTGATGTGCTTTTGTAAGGTATGATTTTCCTGGAAAGCAGGCAAGACAATCCTTTCAACATGTGACAATAATAAATCAAATTCTACTACATGTCAGGAGCTGCCCAGGAGAAACCCAGGAGAGGATTCAACAGTTATGATCAGATCCCAGAAAAGCAGATTATCTCTTTTCTGCACTGACAGATCCTGGTGGGTGAAGACCCCTATCAGACCCAGTGCTGGACTGGAACAATCACTTTGGAAATGGGAAGAATGGTTCTGCCCTATTGACAGCCAACCCAAAACCACACAAACAAGATGTGGCCAGGTTTAGTTGGGGGAAACCTAATAAGATTTGAGCAGAGGTGTCATGATTTGAAGTTGTGCAACATGTTTTTGAGGCTTTTACATTGCCAGTGAGGCATTTTTCCAGGCAGATGATCGCACAGTCTCCACCATGAATGACTTTGTCAAAATGCATAGACAGGATCACGAAAAGCACACAGCTTTGTCCGAGACATTTGGATTGAAGGGTGGAGTATTTCACCAACTTTGTCAGCGCTGCACTGGCTCCAACATGTAGAGAGTGGAGTTGTTGGTAACCATCATGTAGGCCTGGTCCAGCAGAGCATCTGCCTTTATACGCACACAGGCCTGTACTTCCTTTCTGTACTGAAGCAAGAGAGTGATTAAAAAGAAAACCTCAAGCTCACAGGGAGACAGGATGGTGCAAAAAGACACCTAGGAGGAGGAGAAGCCACAGATGGCACCCCTAGGTAGGATATTCCAGAGGTACATAAACCCTCCACCTAGCTACTGCATGTGGGCATCTGTCTGTATATGGGATCGATAGCCTAAGCTAATGCCAACAAGAAAGATTTGTGGCAATCAATCTATCAAGGACATCCCAGACACTAAAAGCGAAAATCAATACATGTCAGATGGTGATGACAATGGGCATTTGAAGATATCATTTAACCTACCACAGTGGATGATGCAGCCTTATATTAAGAAGGTTTCCCTTAAATTAGAAATGCTGGATTCAGACAAAGCTGGTTATGATTTTTAACCACTTACTGAATCCGACTATTCACCTGAAGCCTCAGGCTTTTGAATTTGAGGGGCAGGGAGACTCCGAACAGGAGCTGCCCCCAGCCTTACTGCCCACTGTAGACATTTTCAAAGAATGTACAAGATGAGAATCAAACTGTTAGGCTGCATCATGAATGCACCTTCTGTGAGCATTAAGTCCAGGAATGGGGCATATAATTCCAGCTATGGAAATTCAGAATACAAAGTGTGGACCCTCACTCCTGCAGGTGGCCCATTCTTTCCCAGCATTTTCTTGTATTTTAAATTATTTTCTGTTTCTGCTTTTCTGTCTCTTCTTTCTCTGTCATCTTCCTTGCCCTCCCTTTAATTCTCTTTCTCTGTCTAATTTGGCTCTAAAACATTCGATTTGGTTTCTGCTCTTTCCTTCTGATTTTCTCCCTCTCGCTTTGGTTAAGGAGACAGGTCTGAGCAACCAATGCTCAGGAGGTTTCAGATGCCCCATTGATGTTGTAACATCATTATGAAACCGCATTGGCTGCAATTTGTGGTGCAGGCATTAATGATCTCTAGGAGGAAGTCCAACCCTTAGTATTCACGGCCTGATGTTTAATCCCCACACTAACCCCACACCCCCATCCCAAATCTAGCTCAGTGGAAACATGGGAATCAGTAATTTTTGTTTCCAGTTACAATAAGATGGAGAATAAGTGAGAGTGTTGTATCTAAACATATAATCCATCAGCACAGAAACAGAGCCCCCCTTTGGTCCAACTCATCTATGCTGATCAGATATCCTAAATTAATCTAGTCCCATTTGCCAGTAGTTGGCCCCTATCCCTTTAAAGCCTTCCTATTCATATATCCATCCAGATGCCTTTTAAATGTTGTAATTGTACCAGCCTCTACCACTTCCTCTGGCAGCTCATTCCATACACGCACCACCCTCTGCGTGAAAAGGCTACCACTTTGGTCCCTTTAAAATCTTTCTTCTGTCACCATAAACCTACGTCTTCTAGTTTTGGACTCCCCTATCCTGGGAAAAAGGTCCTTGGCTATTCACCCTCTCAATGCCCCTTATGATGTTATAAACTTCTATAAGATCAGCCTCTGACGCTCCAGGGAAAATAGCCCCAGCCTATTCAGCCTCTCACTAGAGCTCAAACCCTCTATCTGACTCTATGGCTCTATATATGTGATCTATATATAGCGGAACTGAACTCATCAGTTTAAAAAAGTCAGCAGTGTAGACTGCACATCAGCAAATGCCCTTTGTGAACAGACTTCCACTCAAAACAAACATAAATGTATGAGTTAGGAATAAGGTAGGCCATTAAACCCTTCTAGCCTGGTCTGTCTTCCTATAAGATCATGACTGACCTGATTATGGCATATTCCCATCTACCCCTGATAACCATTCACTCCCTTCCTTATCAATGATCTAGCTACCTCTCCCTTGAGAGTATTCAAGGACTCTGGATCCACTGTGAAACTATGAGTTCTCGTCCTTTCCACCTGCAACCAGTGAAAACACCTCTTAGACACTCCTTGGGCGAGAAATTATTTAGAATCTGGTAAAATGTAATCCTGTTTCAGAGATCAAACTTATTCAACAAATTGACGATTTGTGGGTGTTGGGAAATCTGAAACCGAAACAGTGATTGCTGGAGAAATTCAGCAGGTCTGTCAGCTTTGGTGGAGAAAAGGCAAAGTTCACTTTTCAGAATGGAAGTGTCATTGGCCCTGAAATGTTGACTCCGCTGTCTCTCCACTGATGCTGCCATATCTGCTGAGTTTCTCCAGCAATATCTATTTTCATATCAAAATGATTAAGCTGCGTTCCACGAGGCTTAAGCAACAAGAGATAAAATGGCAAAATAGTGGTATCAACACTTATAATAGAGCACCCTTAGCAATATTGACAGACAATGCATGAGATTGAACTGCACTGACAGCTGCAAAGTCATTATAAGCTTGAAAGGCAGGAGGTCAAAGGGGAGACAAGAATGAGCGAAAGCCGTTTCACATTTGTGTGCTGTCCAGCTCCTGATTAAATCTTCTCAGGTTGAGTGACGCAATTTGACAATATGTTGGTGCACAGTAAGGCTCCATTGTAAAACGAGATGACAGCTGTGTAACTTGGCTTGTCCCCTGCACTGCTTTCCGTCAACGTCAGGCAAAGAGATTTAGTCTCATCTACGTGTTATCAGGCAGCTTCACTCTTAAGGTTTCAGCTTGATTTGATAACATGTATTCCATGATATTATGGCTGGTTACCAAACTTACAGGGTTGTCGTGATGGCTCTAAGAACTGAAGATTATTTGTTTTTTGTAACTCAACAGAAAAATCACAGTAGCCCTGAAGAAAAATGCTGCATTGTTCCATCTCTTTAAACTCATCTATTTATTAGTTTATTAAATACGGAAGATGACTATCGAAGGGCTATTTGGCTGGGGAGATTAATTTAAACATGAGTGGCAGAATGGCTCAGTGGTTAACACTGCTACATCAAAGCACAGGGGACCTGGGTTCAATTCCCACCTTAGGTGACTGTCTGTGTGGAGTTAGTATGTTTTCCCTGTGTCTGCATAGGCATTCTCTGGTTCCCTTAAACCTAGGCCCTCTAGTTTTGGACTCCCTTATCATGGATAAAAGACCTTAGCTATTCAGTCCCTCATGATTTTATAAATCTCTGTAAGGTCACCCCTCAGCCTCTGATGCTGCAGGGAAAATACCCCCAACCTCTCCCGATAGCTCAAACCCTCCAGCCCCCACAACATTCTTGTAAATCTTTTCTGAACCCTTTCAAGTTTCACATCTTTCCTATAGCAGGGAAATCAGAATTGTACACACTATTCCAAAAGTGGCCGAATCAATATCCTGTACAACTGAAACACGTCATTGCAAATCCTATACTCAATGCACTGACCAATGTAGGCAAATGTACCAAACACCTTCACTACCCTGATTACCTCTGACTTCGCTTTCAAGGAACCATTAACTTACATTTCATGCTTTTCCGAGGGTCAGTGTGGACTCGATGGGTCAAATGGCCTGCTTCCACTCTGTAGGGATGCTATGATTCATTTGTGTAATGACACCTCCAGGAACACCTCCAAAAAAAGTTGGTGGTAGCAAGGCACTAGGACTTCACTATCATATTACTAACTTCCCTAATATATCGTCCTGGAAATTCCTGTTTTGGATTAAAGAGCAAACTGCCATCCACACTAATTTTATTAAATATATACAGAGAATACGACCAACAGAGAAAACTGGCAGCTCTTCTGAAAAATGGATCATCACCAGATTCCTCCAGACAACTGAAGTTAATTTTCAAATTACCATATGTTCTCTTGATTGGAAGCCAAGAATAATAATGAACTTGTTTATTCACATTACATTGGAGATTCAAATTCTAGAATAATAGTCAGCCTTTAAACCGCTTCCTTATTCAATTCCAACACTTCAATGAGTCATTAATCACTGTTCCTTTATCATCACTCAGTTAAAAACTGGAATTCCTTCACCTATGAAAGCTATTTTCACCGAATGATCTGCAGTAGTTCAAGAGGGCAGCTCAGCAGTACCTTCCCAAGGGCAATCAGGGATGGATAGCCAATGTTGGTCTTGCCAACACTTCCCACATGCCAAAAATGGATGACCAAGAACGTTGACCATCTGATCCAAATAGAACTGTGGTTATCTGACAAGAATTTGCCACTAAAATCACCTTGTTGGAGAGGTTCAGTGGCTGCTGAGGTCCCTATAACAGTCATCTGCAGAGCCTGGTGTTTTCTCCACAGAGAGCCAGATTGTTAAAAGGCAGGTTAACATAATCCCTTACAGATAGTTTTGCCAAGGACAACGGAAATATTTGGAGGCTTCTTAATAGATGCAGAAAAATCAGCCTTGGATTCTGGTCACCCTAACCTAACTCCTTTCATTCAGTCCCATATAATTTATGGCAAACTCTAACCAAATGATTCAGAAGAACCTTCACATTTCTTTACTTCAAGTCTACAGCACAGAAACAGATCATTTACTCAAATAGGTCTTTTATACTCGATACAAGCCTCCTTCCATCTCTCTTCATCCAGTGTGTTTGGACACCTCTCTGTTCCTTTCTTCCTCATATGCTTATTCAGTTACCCCTGAAATACATATCCAAAAGCATCAGTACAGTCTAGAATGTTTGGGACCAAGTAATTTCTTATTGCAGAGATTTGGGGAGTATTGGATAATGTTAAAGTGCATAATCTCAAGTACATGAACTGGAAAATGCTGTAGATATAAATATTTAAAATAGCCCTTTCTAAAAAGACAGTGATAAAACATTATTAAGTCACTGTTAAAATTGTTCTATTTATCCAAATACAATATCTTTCATACTTGTGCTTCAAGAACCAGAGAGGAAAATCAAGAGAGAGAAGGAAAAACAGACTGACATCAAGAGAAAGAGAGAAATCAAGACAAAAAAGAAGAATTGATAGAGTCGTTGAGTGATACATAACGGAAAAAGACCCTTTGATCCAACCTGTCCATGCTGACCATGTTTCCCAAACTAAACTAGTCCCACTCTTTTGAGTGTGGCCCACATCCCTCTAGACCTTTCCTATTTGTGTACCTATCCAAATATCCTTTAAATGTTGCAACCTTACCTGCATCTACCACTTCCTCTGGCAGTTCACCCTCTGTATGAAAATGTTATCTCTTGGGTCTCTTTCAAATCTTTCCCCTCTCCTCTCACTTTAAAAATATGGCCCCAGGTTTTGAACTCACCCAGTCGAGGGAAAAGACCTTTGCTATTCCCCTCAATAAGGGTCACCCCTCAACCTCCTACGCTCCTGTGAGAAAAGACCCAGCCTATCTAGCCTCTCCTTCTAACTCAAAGCCTCCAGTCCCAGCAGCAGCAACCCAGTAAATATTTTCTGAATCCTCTCGAATTTAATAATATCCTCCCTGTTGCAGGGTAGACAGAGAGAGATTGAAAGAGAGAGACAGAGAAAGAAATCATGAGAATACGAGGTAAACTGAAAGATAGGAAAGCTGGAGAAGTAGACAGACAGATAGACAAAGAATATATAGAAAGAGAAATCTGTAGCTTTGTAAACTCAAGCTGCAATTTCTTGTGCCACACATCTGCCTATCACCTTTCTGTTGTTACCCTCTGTCTGAAGCTTAGGTAAGCTCATGCATTCCTGATTTCTTCCACCAGTCAAACAGCAAGTGCATGGCTGGCTTGGAGTTACTCTGATTATTTCTGAATAAGCAGTTGCAAACTTTGCATTTCCAGACTTGGACGTTTGCTATGAGATGCTTCTAATCTTGAAAAGAAAAATCTCTTTCTTGAACATATTTAATGATTTATCTCCACAGCCTTCTGTGGTAAAGAATTCATTTTCTTCTACATCTCACTTCTAAATGGTCTATCCTATATCCTGAGACTGTATTCCCAAGCGCGAGACTCCCCAACCATGGAAAACATCCTCTTTACATCCAGTCTATTTAGTGGTGTTAGAATTTTATACATTTCAAACCTCTCATCTTTCTAAATTCTAGTAAATATAAGCCCAATTGATCCAATCTCTCCTCATGGAGAAGTTTCACAATCCTTGGTATCAGCCAAGTGAACCTCCACTGCAATCCCTCTGTGGCAAGCATATTGTCTCTTTGGTGGAGACACCAAAATAGCACCTCAGTTTTCCGAGTGTGGTCTCACTAAGACCCTATATAATTGCAATATGACATCCCTATTTCAGATCTCAAATCCTCTTGCAGTAAAGGCCAATAAAACCACTTGCCCTTTTAATTGCTTGTTGACTTTGCCAGTCTGCTTTCATTCTTTGGAGCACAAGGACACCCAGAACCATTTGTACAATCCACATTTCCCAATGCATCATCATTTAAACAATACTCTGCCTCATTGTTTCTTAACTTCTTTTGTAGTATTTCTGTATTCAGTTTTTCCATTCTGTGCTTTGTGCTCTACAAACTTTCTTTGTTTTCAATTTTGCTCTTTATGCATCCTCAGTGATTCATTTTTGATGGGTTGTTGGAGAAATATATTTACTCCTGAACTCTATTGAACATTGAGTTCTGAGGAAGGGTGACTGGACCCGAAACAGACCTGCTGAGATTTTCTAGCAATTTCTATTTTTTTTTTGGTCATTGTTTTAAGCATTTTCTCCTGTTTCTTTCTTTCTCCCCAGTTCATTATCCTTACTTCCACTTTTATCCCACAATGATGAATTATTTCTAATCTGCTTAAGAATTAGAATCCCTACAGTGTGGAAATAGGCCCTTCAGCCCAAGCCCACACTGACCCTCAGAACAGTAACCCACCCAGACTCATCCCCCCCTCCCCTACATTTAGGCCTGACTAATGCACCTGACCTACACATTACTGAACACGATGGACAATTTAGCATGGTCAATTCACCAAACTTGCACATCTTTGGACTGTGGAAGGAAACCCACACAGACACTGGGAGAGTGTGCAAATGCAACACAGACAGTTGTCCAAGACTGGAATTGAACCTGGGTTGTTAGCACTGTGAGGCAGCAGTGCTAATCACCGAGCCACCGTGCCGCTACTGCTGCTGGGGCAATTTTCTTACTTAGTCTTTCTTGAACATTATTTTTTACTCAATTACAATTAGTATTGCCAAGACTATTTGCTTCGGATGATTCCCCAACACTTGATCCATAAGGGAAAACTCTGTTTTTCTAATACTCTGAGAAAGCAAAGACTACACTTTAACATTCCCTCTCTTTGTCTGCTTTTACGACTTCATCCTAATGACAGGACCCCAAAGTACAACCTTGGAATTCATCAGTGAGATGAGAGTAGATCAGAGATGTGTCCTGATGATGCAGATAAACTGGCATGCATCTGAAACCAGTGTCTATGTGAATGGCTGCTGCCCAAGGACTGTGGCCTATCATGGTGATTTCAGGTACCTAAGATGGAGATGCAGAGCTACTGAGAAAAGCCTCATTCAATTCTCACATGATTCTCTCAAATTTCTCATCATAACCCAAATTGCTCATTGTCCTATAATACTCTGCCCTCTGTATGTATTCTCCAGGAGACAGGCTAGGGCTCGGACACTAGAGAAAGGCAATGGCCCCAGTTTTGGATTCTCTAAGGAATTTGACACTGCCCTTTCTTCAGCATCGAAACAGTTGGGCCCATTGAATGTAATGAATTTCTGAGAAGCTGGATTTTTAGCCATCACCTCTTGATATAAACAAAGCACAGGTGGGTGTCAAACTGATGCCAGAAGTTGGACCACCGAGGTTGAGACATAGGTTTGAGGCTTAAGAAGCAATAGTACTAAGTTTCAATTCAAATACATGGAATAATTCCTCAGCAAAATCTGGAGATCTAATGGCACTGGAAAATGATCATGAAATGTTGATGTTTAGTCTGACAGAAGAAATCGATGCACATCCAATATAAATGTATAGGGATTTATCTTACACGTACCCATTATTATGAAGTATAATGATGACATGTTAAGTATAATATCATGATGCTGCATTAAGAATAAGGTGGAATTTTAAGTTAATTTATATTTTGCATTTTTGTGCTGGGGACGTGGTTTAGTTTAATGTTTCAGTGTTCTTGTAGATTGGTGCAGAGATGCGTGGAGGTCTGTTTCGTTTCCATGCATTTTAATGAGGTTCCTTAGAGGTGAACAGTTCAGTGCATTAAGCAAAAAAAAGGAAAAAAAAATGTTCTGGTGCTCAAAGGCAGGGGTCCAAGTGATGGCAGCTATACAGGCAAGGAGCCTTAGAGTCAAGGTGGTAAAGTCTTTGTACGGATATTTCTGGGATAAAAGAAGTAATGTGAATTTAAATTCTTTTCTGGTGTCTGTAATGAAATCTTTCCAATCTTGCATTGCTTAATGTAAATATAAGTTCTCCTCCTTTAATAATTGATTGATTCTTTGATTCACTGGCAGCCTCTTGCAAATTTGTTCAATAACTGACGTCTATAATTAACACAGAACAAAGTTAGGATCTAGTAAGCCTGATCCGACTCTAGGATCTGTCTTATACTGTTTAATATTAGACAAGGTCATACAGACGTGATTGAGTAGAGTGAACTGGAAGCAGATAGAATCTCTTACTAAATGCTGAGAGAAAGCAGTTGTAACTGAAGAGTTCTTATACAAAGACCCATGGATTCCAGCAGCAATACTATGGGAACAAAAGAAAATTGAACCCACAACATACAACAAAATAGAAAGAAATCTTGAAAAGATGAAGTTGAAACAGTCATGAGGCTGAGAACTTTGCAGCTTATTCATCGAGTTGAGGGAGCTGAAGATTTTTGAAAACTGAGGTATTTTTCTCTTATGATAGTTCTTCTGCTACTTATTCAGCTGCAACATCCAGCAGGGGATTTACAACCAATGAAATTGTTTCAGAGTTTTTTCAATGCTTTTCCACTTATCTTCTGGAGAGAGAGCTCAGTCGTGGAGGCAACAGCAGCAATGGAGCATGGCAGTGGCTGTGTACCCACGCGAGCCACTGGTTTGCGAGTTATTGGGGAAGCAGCTGGCACAATTTAGCCTAGTGTGCGTGAAAGCGTGCCCAGTGTGGGGAAGAGTGAGCCCACATAGGGAAAGCCCCAACATCTGCAGGCCAATGACTTAAGAAAGGATTATATTAGAGTCATGGTCATAGAGTTGCAGAGTCATAGGACAGCACTTTGGCTCAAAGGTGAGCACTGCTGCCTCACAGCACCAGGGACCAGGGTTCGATTCCAGCCTTGGGCAACTGTCTGTGTGGAGTTTGCACATTCTACCAGTGTCTGTGTGGGTTTCTGTCCAAAGATGTGCAAGCTAGGTGAATTGGCCTTGATAAATTGCCCATAGCATTCAAGGACTTTTAACTTCGTTGTATTAGTCAGGGGAAATGTAGGGGAATGTGTCTGAGTAGATTAGATTAGATTGTAGATTACATTACAGTGTGGAAACAGGCCCTTCGGCCCAACAAGTCCACACCGACCCGCCGAAGCGAAACCCACCCATACCCCTAGCCCTACCCCTACCCCTACCCCTACCCCTACATTTACCCCTTACCTAACACTACGGGCAATTTAGAATGGCCAATTCACCTGGCCCTGCACATCTTTGGACTGTGGGAGGAAACCAGAGCACCCGGAGGAAACCCGCGCAGACACGGGGAGAACGTGCAAACTCCGCACAGTCAGTCGCCTGAGGCGGGAATTGAACCCGGGTCTTTGGCGCTGTGAGGCAGCAGTGCTAACCACCATGCTGCCCAGAGGTTCAGAGGTTCAGTATAGACTTCTTCAGAGTATTCTTCAGAGGTTCAGTATAGACTTATTGGGCAAAAATGGCCCATTTACATGCTGTAGGGATTCTCGGATAAAACATGGAAACAGACCATTTCGTCCAACCAGTCGATGCTGAACATAATCCCAAACTAAACTAAACATAGTCCCGCCTGCGTGAATTCTAACTTTATTTTCTTATTTTTCTACTTTATACTGAAAAATACCATAGTGATGAACTTTTTAAGTTATTTCTTTATTTTTCTATTTTTGTATCTAAGATTTTGTACCTTGGCACTTTTGTACTTAAGATGGCCCCTGGAAAAGCGACTTTATCCATTTCTCACTGTGTCCCTATACTTGAGTACATATTACAATAAATGCAATTTCTCATTTTTAACCCGCTGAGTGAAAGCGTGCACCCAAACTTTACTGAAATTAAGAACTGGAAAGGTATAGGAAACTGAGTAACATTTGAGTTAGTGTGGATTTATTTTTGCCAACATTTACTTGTACAAATTCAAAAGTCACCGGAGAACTTGCTTCGCAAAAGTGAAGCCTAGAGCTTTGAAAAATAACTGGCAGAGATTGAATTTGAACTTTTCAAAACACTTGTATCAGTTTTCTTAAAAAAAAAGGAACTGAAAAAACAAATCAAATTAATGTCACGTTTCCCTGACTGCTTCTTTCAAATGAGATTTGGCAGCAAACATCAAAAATTGAACCACACTTTCAAGACAGATTTACAAAATTGATGATAAATAAGCCATTCAGAAGATTGAAAAAATAGCAAAAGTATTTGAGGTGCATGCAGTTTAAAATTGAGTTGGTTCTTCTTTTGATTGGGAAAGTTTTTCAACAGAATTGTGAAAAAGAACATGTTTCAATTACATACAGTTTTCTTCATGCTTTGCAAACGTTAACCCTTTTTGCAGGTAGATAATTATTCTAACTCACCACACAGTATCCACTGTATATTCCAACAAGTACATTTGAGTATCATTCAATTTTGAATTCCTAAACTTACAGATGTGATTGGACAGATTATTGCATTGCAGCCTTGTTTAGAGCCATCATGTACCAAATTAGTGTTGCTTTTTTAACTGTGATCATGGTTTCCAATTCCATGTTAATACTGATGAAGGGTCACTGGATCTAAAATGTTGACACCGCTTTCTCTCCACAGACCTGCTAAGTTCCTCCAGTGATTTCTTAACCATTCAGATCATTTGTTATCTCTATGAGACAAGTATTTATGAACAGCAGATATGGATGATACCGCTAAAAGAATTAGAGGTGCTTTCTTCTGATGTGAAACCATCGCTTAAAGTCTCAGAGTTTCTGAATTTTTGAATTGATGAAATGAGACCAGTGACCAGTGGTGTGCCACAAGGATCAGTGCTGGGTCCATTGCTTTCTGTCATTTATATAAATGCTTTGGATGTCAATATGGCAGGAATGGTTAGTACGTTTGCAGATGACACCAAAATTGGAGGTGGAATGGACAGTGAAGAAGATTACCGCAGAGTACAGCGGGACATTGATCAGGTGGGCAAATAGGCTGAGGAGTGGCAGATGGAGTTTAATTTAGAGAAATATGAGGTGTTGCATTTTGGAAAGTAAATCAGGGCAGGACTTATACAATTAATGGTAAGGTCCTGGTGAGTGTTGCTGAACAAAGAAACCTTCAGGTTCACATCCTTGAAAGTAAGTCGCAGGTAGATAGGATAGTCAAGAAGGCATTTGGTACGCTTGCCTCTATTGGTCAATGCATTGAGTACAGGAGTTAGGAGGTCACGTTGCAGCTGAACAGGACATTAGTTAGACCACTATTGGAATACTGCGAACAATTCTGGTCTCCCGGCTATAGAAAAGATGTGGTGAAACTTGAGGGGGGTTCAGAAAAGATTTACAAGGGTATTACCAGGGTTGGAGGCTTTGAGCTACAGGGAGATGCTGAACAGGCTGGGGCTATTTTTCCTGGAGGATGATAGGTAACATTTTATAGAAGTTTATAGAGGGGCATGTATAGGGTGAATAGTCAAGGTCTTTTTCCTAGGGTAGGGGAGTCCAAAACTACAGGGCATAGGTTTAAGGTGAGAGGGGAAAAATTTAGAAGGTACCCAAGGGGGAACTATTTCACGCAGAAGGTGGTGAATGTATGAAACAAGCTTCCAGAGGAGGTGGGGGAGGCTGGCATAATTACAACATTTAAAAGTCATCTGCATGGGTACTTGAATAGGAAGGGTTTAGAGAGATATGGGCTAAATGCTGGCAAATGGGACTAGATTAATGCAGAATATCTGGTCGGCCTGGATGAGTTGAACCTAAGGGTCTGATTCCATGCTGTACATCTCTATGACTCTGTATTGAAATGAAATATTATTTCAATTACTCAAAGTGAAATTTACCTGAAGTTTAAGGAGTCATTAATGTTATCACTTATTTTTAAAAAATCTTATCGAAAATACAGTCTAGGTGTTTCCAGAATATGAAAAAGGAAATTTGTTTTGCGAATTTAACAGTACTTTTTAATATGGGATAATCTTGAAATCCAAAAAGAAACATCAAGTATCATTGAATGTCACCAAAATTACAGTAATGCCAGGACTCAAATAGGAATGCTTGATTTGTCTTAAAGATAACATGAAAATACTTTATCACAATAATATTTATTGAGGGTTCTTGAATTAGACAGCTTGTTAGCTGTCTCTTGTATGAACACACCAACAAGGAACAACACATCAAGACTTCTCCACCATTCTGATCTGATTTAATCTCAAATCTACATTCCTACATATTTCCAATTATCTTTCAATCCCTTGATAATCAATAATTTATTGGAATGTATTGAATTTATGGAACTAGAAACTATTATCACTGTTAAAAAAAATCAACACTAGTCATCCATTGTGGTTCTGACTAAGACCCCAGAGGGCCAATCTGTCCAATCATATTTGTAAATTCAGAAACTTAAAATTGAATGATGTCCAATGCATGTTTAGACATGCATTTAAGAAGCATAGAATCCCTACAGTATGGAAACAGGCCATTTGGCCCAACAAGTCCACACTGACCTTCCAAAGATTAACCCACCCAGACCCATTCCACTATGCTATTACTCTACATTTCCCCTGACTAATGCACCTAACCTCCACATCTCTGAACACTATGGGCAATTTGGCATGGCCAATTCACCAAATCCACACATCTTTGAATTGTGGAAGGAAACCGACACAGAGATGGGGAGAATGTGCCATCTCCACACAGACAGTCTCCCAAGGCTGGAATTGAACCCAGGTCCCTAGTGCCATCTCTGAACACTATGGGCAATTTGGCATGGCTAATTCACCAAATCCACACATCTTTGAATTATGGAAGGAAACCGACACAGAGATGGGGAGAATGTGCCATCTCCACACAGACAGTCTCCCAAGGCTGGAATTGAACCCAGGTCCCTAGTGCAGTGAGGCAGCAGTGCTAACCACTGAGCCACCATGCCATCCCATTTTGCAAGGTAAACTTTTAAAAAACTACTTGCAGAAAGTGTTAATTCCACTGTTTATTTGAAAGGGATGAAGAAAACTACATACAATTCCATTTTTTTTTACATAGAGTCACAGCATGGAAACAGACCTTTCAGTCCAGCCAGCCCTTGCTGACCATAATTCTAAATGAAACTAGCCCCACCTGCCTGTGCCTGGCCCACATCCCTCCAAACATTTCTTATTCATGTACTTGACTAAATGACTTTTAAATATTGTAATAGTACCCACATCCACCACTTCCTCAGGAAGCTCATTCCACACACAAACCACCCTCTGTGTAAATAAATTGCTCCATTTGCCTTTTTAAAATCTTCCTCCTCTCGTCCTAAAAATATGCCCTCTATTTTGAAATCCCCAACCCTAGGGAAAAGACACTTCCCGGTCACCTTATCTATACCCTTCATGATTTTATAAACCTCTATAAGGTCACCCTTTGACTTCCTACATAATTCTTAAAATGGTGGAGAATGGAAAATCATGTCATCGAATGGGAATTGAAGTAACTCATCTTCATTGTAGATCACTGGAATACTTCAACTCACACTGCTTCACTATCTAGTTAAAATAAAAGCACAGATGCAATAAGCTGGCAGTTTTCCTTTGGAGAATATACATTTTGTATTCTATGAACCTTTAAAGACACTGAATTTCACAGTCTGGCTAAAAGTCAAAATGTCACGATTCTACAGGGGCTGATAAGGAAATATTTTCAGACAGACAATCATTGATCTTTTGAAAAGGTAACTTCAAAGCTAAGAAGGCTCACATTAAATGGAACATGCTATTGGGATATTGTTGTGAGTGTGCAGGAGTGATTTGTTCCGCGTGAAGTAACTAAAATGCAGGAGTGTACAGACATATATCCCAGACATAGACTGTTACTTGCCAACCAGAACAACATGAAATGATTGATGTATCCTGCTGAGAAAGAAAATATTTTCAATGATCACTGCACCGGCAGATACTCCATAGAGAAAGTCAATTTAAGACAATCAAGGTGGTGGCCATCAGAGAGAGCAAAACTAAAATAAAGAGAAGTGGTTTGGCTTATTTGAATGCTAGGGAGAAATACACAGTCTAATTCATGAGCAGAAATCTCACCTGAATCTTTTAAGGGGATGGAGAAAACTAAACAGTGAAGGGCAGTGGTAACATCCCTGTCCCTGGATTGGGAAGTCTAGGTTCAAGTGCACTACAAGTGTATAATAACAGGTCTCAACAGGTAGATTAGAAAAATAGGTTAGAATTTTAAAAACAAAGTTCAATGAAATCGGGTTGTATTTAAACCCAAGGAAATGGTGCAAGGAATGATAACGGCATAACAGAATCACACAGACGTTAAAACATGGACGGAGGTTAAGTGCAGGGTGAGCAGCAGCATGAGTACAGGCCATTCTGCTATAACGCGACAGTTGGACAAACGGGCAGGAAGCTAACCACCAGGATACATGAGCACCAACTAGCCACCAAAAGACATGACCAACTATCCATACACACAGACAAAAAGGGACACCAGTTCAACCGGGATAATACATCCATCCTGGGACAGGCCAAACAAAGACACGGGTGGGAATCCCTAGCGGCCTGGCATTCAAATAGGAACTTCATTAACAAACATATAGATATGGACCCCATTTACCAATCTCGCAGAAACAGAACTGGAAATGATATCACCCACCACAACAGACTAAGACACATAAATAGCAAATGGGACAGAACACCAGCTCTTCACTGGATACTCACTGATAATGTTACCTGCTTGGTGAGGAAACATCTGAGAACAAATCTACCAGCTCAGCGAGCAACCTGATCCATGAGCTGAGCAACAAATCTTCTCTAAAATCGTGACTGTTGTGTTCCTCTACAACCTTGCCTTACAGAAATCTGCGCTAGGGAAGATTGCTAATAAAAAATTGCTATACCTGTTTCATAGAAAGTTCACATTATCCAAACAACGCCCACAATTCGTCAATTGTGTTATAGCCAATTCACGCTGATAAAACGCATGTTATAGCACAATGGCCCATAGCATCTTAATTCCATGTGCTTAATATCCCGTTGTTATCTCTTTGAGGGTCAGTTAACTGAGCTGGCCTGTAATGATACCAACAGCATAGATTCAATTCCTACTTCGGTTGAGGTTATTGTGAAAGACTCCCCTCAATCTGTCCTGCCACCTGACAATTGCTGACCCTCAACTTAATCCACCATCAGTTATCTTTCTCTAATGAGCAAGCAGCCCTGTGGTTTGGTATGATTATGGCAACTTTGCCTTTATTATCTCTTTGTCTATCTCTCTAACCCTCTCCTGGGTCAGCTGCAATCACAAGCTGTCATCAGATGGGAACTGGAGGAACTCATCTTCATTGTAGATCATTAGAATATATCAACTCACATTGTTTCACTATCTAGTTAAAATAAAAGCACGGATGTGATAAGTTGGCAGCTTTCCCTCGGAAGGTAAACATTTTATATTCTATGGATCCTCTCACACAAAGAAAATCTCTGCTTTCTGTTCAAAATTTCCTAAATTATATCTTTGGCCTCTGACCTCTCTTCCTAGACTCTGCTGAATGCCTCCTCTATTGTGCACTCAGGCCCCACTGTACAAATCTCACATGGTCACCAATGACGGAAGTGGAGACTGTTGCCCACCATCGCTCCCGCTACATGTTTGAAACCCAACAGTGTGCCGTTCCCAAAAGGTGCAAAGCAGGAGCCGCCCTTCAGAGTGTGGCCAATCACAAGGAAATGTTTGGCAAAGATATGTGGCATTCCACTTCACTGGCAGGGAGCATGTAGACGGGCATGTGGATAGAAAGACTGTCAAGAGACCTTGCCACTCAATACCATCCAGCTAGTCTGAAGTTGCCATTAGTGCAGTGTCCACGGTCAAGAGAAAGGTTAATGATCTCTGTGAGGGTAAGTGCCACCATCTACTCTCAGCCACCTCACTCCATCTCTCTGCTACTGCACCCATCTCCCATCGAGACTGACACACTTCGTCAACAAAAACAGTCCGCTGAAGAAGCTTAGCAGGTTTGACAGCATGTGTGGAGGGAAAAAAAAGAGTTGACGCATCAAGTCCAGTGACCCTTCAGGACTCACAATGTTAACCCTGCTTTCTCTCTGTACAGATGCTGCCAGATCTGCTGAGTTTCTCCAGCGCTCTCTCTTTTTGTTTCGGATTGCCAGCATCCACTGTACTTTGTGCATATTGTTTTGCTCTTCTATTGCATGCAGCTTTCTCCCTTACTGCTCTTACTCAAGTCATCTCCCCCCCCAACTTCCAGCACAAAGTAGGAGTCCCCTTCCGCTCTCTGTGCTTCCTGCTCATTTACCTGGGACACCCAACCACTTTCATTAGTCCTCCTCTATCACTAACAGCCCTTCTAGCCACTTTCATCTTAGTTAATCCCACCCCCACTTGGTCCCACAAAGCAGCCCATAACAGAGCTGAAAGGACCAAGACACAAGTTGCTTGTGGCTAATATTCATCGCCACAGTCTACATTTAAAATTCTCAATCCCTTTGATACTAGTTTCAGATAGATCTTGGTCAATAATAAATGCAGCGATCAGGTAGGATTTCCTGCCCAGCAAATTAAGGAAGCCATTCGGGCAGACAAGATTGTTCTGGGAGCCATTACTATCATGCTTCATTCCAGAAATGGTTGTCTCTCTCTCTCTCGGTCTCAGTGCCCACAAAATAGAGAAACAGGAGGCTGGAAGAACACAGCAAGCCAGGCAACATCAGGAGGTGGAGATGTCAACATTTCAGGTGTAACCCTTCTTCAGGGACTGGAGGTGGGTATGAGGGCATCTGTAGGTAGAGGAGGTGGTGGGGGGGGGGGAGCAGGGTGGCAAGGTGAGGATAGGTGAAGACAGGTCGAGGGTATGACCTGGTTGGTCAATGGGAGGAATGAATCCAGTTGGTAGCTGAAGGGAGGGTTGATCAGAGGAATGGAAGGAATGGGAAGGGGCTGGGAAAGGAGTCGGGGGATGGGGAGGAGGTTATTTGAAATTGGGCAACTCAATGTTGAGTCCACCGGGCTGTAGGCCTACAGAGCTGCTCCTAAACTCAAGTCCCCCAATATTTGGAAAGAAGACCAAACATTGAGCACACAAACAGGTCTGAAAATTAGGTCCAAAAATATTTCTGTAAATCCTAATTTGTTTATAAATTAACTTATCAATTTAGACACTGCGTCTTTATGGAATCGTTACCTTTGATTATAAGATAAATGACACTGAATATACTGAACTAGCAACATGGGAGCATTTTATGTTTTCCCTTTTATTCAGTACAATTGATTGCTTCACATTGTTTATTATCTTTCATTCTATATTTTCCATTCTCAGTGTAATTTAATCAGCTTCTCTTTTACCAAGGGTTTTACTACAATTCTTTGATCAATCCGAAAACCATCAGTTCACCATCTCCTATCTCCCCTGGGTTTAGTGAAGTAATGATCTGCTTTGCAAAACCAAAGTTAAGTGCACAGTAAAAAAAAATTTCCAAAATTGGCACAATATTCATAGCTAACCTTTCAGCCAATGAACCCTCCATATCTTGGCATTCTTCCAATTCTGACCCGCTGTGCCTTGGCAATTCCCTCTGCCCCATTACTGATGCCCATGCATGCTTTGGCACCATCTTTTTATCCTCACCTCTTGGCCTCTCAAGACATTCTTTCAAACATATTTCTATTAGCCAAGCTCTTGGTTAGTTGTCCGAATACTCTTTATTGGCTCGGTATCAAATTTGCTTCATAACAGTCATTTGAAGTGCCTTTGGACATTTTACTTCCTGAAAGGCACTGTACAAATGCAACATGTTGTTGTTGTTATGTAACCTAGCTGGATTAGGGGCAGGAGTAAGCCATTCCGCCCATGCTATGCCACTTAATAAGATCTCATTGCGCCCTCAATGTTCCCCCTTTTATTCCCACAATGACTGAGCCTCTACACTCGCTTGGCTAGACAATTCGACCATCCTTTCAGTGAAGAAATTCCTCTTCATCTCAATCCTCTTATTCTGTGGTTGTGTCTCTCATTCTTGACCCTACTTCCCCCTCCTCAATCCTGGGGAAACATCACTCCTGCATCTACCCTGTAAAGCTCTGTAACCCATTCAAAGTCAAATTCCAGCAGCCCCCGTGTTGGCGCACATGTCACTGTAATGTTTCACAGGGTTGGAATCTTCCCAGCGCTGGTTAAGCTGGGTGCTGGCAAGACAGTTGTGAAAATGGGGTAAGATGGACTGAAAGGCTCCAATTAAGTTTCGAACAGCACGATGGGAATCTCATCAGCAAGAGGCCACAGCTGAACTGCAGAAGTTCTGGCCCATATTTGACATGGTGCTGTGATGAAATTTCATTTCCAGAAACGAAAAAGGAACAGAGAGGAAGCCAACAGTAATTCGTCTCCATCATTTCCTACCAGATATCAGTGTCATGGCCAACAATGCTACACTCCACAGTGGTCTGCTCTCCCCTCCGACTGGAATCTGGTGTCAGTGACATTCTGGTCAGGCTTGTCGTGCCTGATATAACCAAGCTGTAATTCCTTCTTCCTTGTACCATCATCCTCTTCTTCAGAAGATGCTCCTGCTCCCCCCCCCCACTTCCTCAGCATCCAGCACATCACTTCGCTACCTACTTCAATTATACAGAGCATGGCACACCAGGATGATGGGGCACACTCTGTCCAGTTTATATTGGAGGGCTCCCCTCCTTCCAAACCAGTCCAAGCAGCGGAACCATATCTTCAGCAACCCCTTTGCTGTACCACGGCCTGTGTTGGGGCATGGGTGCCAATAAACCTGCTCTCTGCATCAGCAGGGGGGTTGTTCAATAGTATAATGAGCTATGGTTGCTGTGGGTAGCCCCAGAAACCAGGAACACGAGAGTGGTTCTGGATGGAGTTATGGCTGCTGCCAGAGTAGACGCCTGCAGTGCTAACCCACCCTCTCAACCTTACACCCACCTTCCTCAAACACTCACCCTCACATTCATTCCACAAATACACTCATTACACTTACGTTACCCAAACCTGTGTGGCCCACACAGTATCCTTCGAAGATGGATCGAACAATGGTTCCCACTTCAGCCAGCACTGGTCATTTGGACCAGCGTCGCTGCTAACCTCCCATGATGCTCAGGTTCCATTTACAAGTGCCAACTGTGTGTAGCAAATTGCCTTTTACCAGCATCTGATCCTCAGCTTGAATGTATTTGAAACGGACAGTACTTGTAAATGGAATGGGGTTGAGCTTTGCAAAGGGCTGCTTCATGTTTTAATCAATGCCATGTGGTTACATGGATCTCATGCTGTTGGCCATCAAACTGGCTCTGACTCCACCCATGCTGGGTGATGTTCCACTCACTTTCTAGTAGCATTTCACCTCCAGATAGCAGAAATGCTGATCACACTGGACACGACCAGCAGCGGGCCCCAACTGGTTGCCCAATATCTTCCAGATTCTACGTATACCTCCCACCCAGATTACCTCAGACCACCTCGACAACCCATTTCCCCAATGTTTCTGATGCAGAGGCATGCCTCTGTTTCCCTCTCCGAGCCTCCTAAACCTCAGCATTGCTCTTTAATGAGGCCCACCATATTCCTCCAAGCTATCCCTCGGAAGGCCATTGCCAATAATCCCCACATTCCTATAGCCTGTCACACTCTCCAATACTTTTCCACAGAAATATTGGAGAGAGGAGCAGGAGTAGGCCATTCAGCCCCACGAGCCTGCTTCACCACCCAATACAAATCATGGCTGATCTTGCAACTCGGCAGCCAGTTCCCACTTTCTCCCCCATACCCTTTGATCCCTTTAGCTCTAAGAACTATATCTCAGTTTTTATAGATACACTATAGAAAGCATCCTATCTGGATGCCTCACAGATTGGTAATGGCAACTGCTCTGCCTGAGACCAAAAGAAATTACAGAGTTGTGAATGCAGTCCAGTCCATCAAAAAACAAACAGATTTCCATGCATTGGTTCCATCTACACAATCCTCAGGAAAGCGGCCAACGTAATCAAAGACCCCTCCCACCCCAGTAATATCTTCTTCCACCCTCTTGCATTGGGCAGAAGATAAAAGAGTTTGAAAACATGTACCAACAGATTTAAGAACAACTTCTTCCCTGATGTTATCAGACATATGGACGGACCTCTCATATACTAGAGTTGACCTTTCTCTGTACCTTCTCTGTAGCTGTAACACTATACTCTGCATGCTGTTCTAGTACCCTGATGTACTTGTGGAAGACATGATTTGTCTGGTTAGCACACAAAACAATACTTTTCACTGTGTCTCAGAACATGTGACAACAATAAATCAAATCAAATCAAAATCCTTCAAGGATGTTGGAATCATTTGCAGGGTAGTGAAATCTCAAGCCTTTCACATAGATGAGGAGAAAGTGAGGTCTGCAGATGCTGGAGATCAAAGTTGAAACTTTATTGCTGGAACAGCACAGCAGGTCAGGCAGCATCCAGGGAACAGGAGATTCGACGTTTCGGGCACAGGCCCTTCTTCAGGAAGGGCCTGTGCCCGAAACATAGATGAGCCAACAGCTACTCAGTACAACCACTGAAAGGCTTTTCAGTATGTCGGCTTCAGTAATTAATGATTCTGCTCTCAGCTTGTTGACTCTGATGAATTCCACAGAGCTGGGAAAATTCATGTGGTGTTGGTCAGCCTGGGCTGTCGGTGCTAATTCCTCCAATTCTTTCCATTCATTCCTAGGATGTGGGTGTTGCTGGCTGAGCCAGTATTCATTTACTCATTTCCAAAGTTCCATTGTTTTTTACACACCAGGGCTTGAAACATTTCTGTGAAAGAATGCTTCAGCATCAGTGTGTCACCCATGCTGGTTACAGATATTTTTCAATCAACTTGTTAACTTCTCAAGGTAACTGGGGTGTGAGGAATTAATGACAGCCCTGCCAACAACACCCCCATCCCAGAAATGATTGCTTTCAAGGTAATGTTCTTGCTTTTGAGTCTCCGTGGATACATGAGAGAGAAGGAATAGCAGGATATAGAAGGGAGCAGAGTGGGAAGAGGTAAGAGAGTCCCTTCAGTGAGAAAGCAGGTCATTCAGCCCATCGAGTCCACACCGACCCTCTGAAGGGCATCCTACCCCCACCCCCATCCACACCCACCCCATCCTTGTAACCCCACATTTCCCACGGTTAATTCACCTAGGCTGTACGTCCCTGGACACCACAGACAATTTAGCATGGCCAATCCATCTAACCTGCACATCTTTGAGCTGTGGGAGGAAGCTGGAGCACCCAGAGGTAACCCACACAGGCAAAGGGAGAACATGCAAACGCCACACGGACAGTCACCGCTGAGCCAGTGTGCTGTCAGTGGAGTGGTAGACATTTACTTGAAGTATAAACACTATTAGGGACTATCTGGAGTCAATGTTTGTGCACTGCAGATTCTAGATAATTTTATGTAATGTATGCAAGCCTCATACAACATTTAAATCAATATTCCCACTGATGGGCCTATATCTCAGGTTGCTGATGGGAATCGATCTCAGTGTTCTAATTTAAGATTTAGTCTCTAACCAGGTGCCAGCACAAAGAATAGACCTTTCCAAACCTCAGACTTTCTGAGCAATCTCTCAACAGTTCACAAACTACTAGAAGCCACAAACCAATTGCAGTCTATAGATAGCTCTTGGCAGCAATACCAGAAGGTCCTGTATTGTCGATTGTACTGATGCAGTTAGTCAGAATTATCCTGCTTTATCAGATCTGGGACCCAAGCTTCCTTTATGTATTTAGGGAGAAATGTTGATATAAAGGCTTTCCCTGAAAATAATCCAAAAACAATTTTCAATGATGGATAAATGTTGAATACCCAAGCAGAGCCTGTTTGCAGGAAACAAAAATACTTCATTCTAATTCAAGTTAGAATTCATTGAACTTTCAGTTGACCTGAAAAGTAGGTCGACATAAGTAGTTTTGACAATGAATTACCTTTAATATGTATCATCATTAATTACACTTCAAGCAAAATTTGCATTTAAAGAGGAGATTATTTTCCATTTAAGCACTTTGCAAACCCCATCATTGTGGAAACTGAGTACCTCTATGTCTTGACTTTCAGCTAAGCCAGCGCTGGGGACTTGCATTTGATTCCACCCTCGGGCAACTGTCTGTGTGGAGTTTGCACATTCTCCCCATGTCTGTGCGGGTTTCCTCTGGGTGGTCCAGATTCCTCCCACAACCCAAAGATATGCAGGTTAGGTGGATTAGCCATGGGAAATGGAGGGCTAAAGGAATGGGATAGGAGATCAGAGTCAAAGAGGGCGGTGCTGGAAAAGCACATTTGGTCAGGCAGCATCTGAGGAGCAGGAGAATTGACATTTCGGGTATAAGCCCCTCATCAGGAATGGGGCGGGGGGAGGCGGAGAGATAAATGGGGTGAGGTAGCTGGGAAGGTGATAGGTAGATGCAGGCAGAGGGTGATAGTGAGAAGTCAGAGGGGAGGGTGGAGCAGATAGATGTGAAGGAAGATGGACAGGTAGGACAGTTCAAGAACACGGTGCCAAGTTGGAGGGTTGGATCTGGGATGACGTGGGGGTCGGGAGTTGAGGAAATTGGTGAAGTCAATGTTGATGCTGTGTGGTTGGAGGGTCCCAAGGTGGAAGATGAGGTGTTCTTCCTTCAGGCGTCAGGTGGCTGAGATTTGGCAGTGGACGAGGCCCAGGACTTGGATGTCCTTGACGGAGTGGGAGGGGAAGTCGAAGTGGTTGGCCACAGAGCGGTGGGGTTGTTTGGTGCATGTGTTCCAGAGATGTTCCCTGAAGCATTCTGTGAGTTGGCGTCCTGTCTCTCCAGAGAAGACCACATTGAGAGCAATGGATACATTAAATGGGGCATTTGGATCTCCGTGTGGAGTTGGTCACCAGAGATGGAAACAGAGAGTTCCAGAAAGAAGAGGGAAGTGTCCAAAAGGTCCAGGTGAACTTGAGGTCAGGGTGGAATGTGTTCTATCCATGGCCCTTATGATTTTACAAACCTCTATAAGATTACCCCTCAGCCAAGGGAAAATAGCCCCAGCCTACTCAGCTTCTCCCTTTAACTCAAATCCTCCAACCCTTGTGAAGGAGACTTTGGAGTGCAGGTTCATAGCTCCTTGAAAGTAGATTCATAGGTAGATAGGATAGTGAAGATGGCATTTGGTCTGCTTACCTTTATTGGTCAAAGTATAGAGTACAAGAGTTAGGAGCTCATGTTGAGGGTGTACTGGACATTGGTTAGGCCACTTTTGGAAAATTGTGTGCAATTCTGGTTTCCTTCCTATCAGAAGGATGTTGTGAAAGTTGGGAAGGTTCAGAAAAGATTTACAAGGATGTTGTCAGGGTTGGAGGATTTGAGCTATACAGAGAGGCTGAATAGGCCGGGGCTGTTTTCCCTGGAGCGTCAGAGGCTGAGGAGTGACCTCATAGAGGTTTATAAAATCATGAGGGGCATGGATATGGTAAATAGACAAAGATTTTTCCCTGGGGTGGGGAAGTCCAGAACTAGAGGGCATAGATTTAGGGTGAGAGAGGAAAGATATAAAAGGGACCTAAGGGGCAACATGTTCACTCAGAGGGTGGTACGTGTATGGAATGAGGTGCCAGAGGAAGTGGCGGAGGCTGGCACAATTGCAACATTTAAAAGGCATCTGGATGGGTATATGAATAGGAAGGGTTTGGAGAGTAGATTAGGTTGGAATATCTGGTTGGCATGGATGAGTTGAACCGAAGGGTCTGTTTCCGTGCTGTACATCTCTATGATTCTGTGATGCATTTAAGATATTTATATTGTTCCATTAAATTTTCAAGAATAAGTAAAATCTGAATGAGTGAGACTCCACAGCTGTTAAATTCTATTTTCAGTACCAGAGGGGTTGAATAGTTTATCACAGGATTGAAAAGGTAGTTACTCTGGAAGAGCAAAACGCAAACTTTCTCTGGTGAATTTAAAACACTGATTCTGTAAATTTGAAGATCACCTCTCCTCACATGGCAATGTTCAAGCAAAAGAAGCAAAGCATTCCAAATAACAGCTTCCTCATTTATGCGTCTCGCTCCACATGTGCCTTCACTTGAAGCTGCTGTCAAATTGACATGTTAATAACAGGGAGTATGCTTGATTAATTTTCACCATTAATTTTACTGCAAAAGCCCGGTCAATACATGTCCAAGTCAGGAGAGTGCATGATTTGGACCAGAATTTGGAGGTTATACTGTTCAGGATTTGGTGGCATGGAAAAGAAGATTGGCAAGGTGTTTTAATCTTATTCCTTGATGATAAATTTTCAGACAATAATTAATAAATTAATCATACATTTCCCTGACTAGAAACAGTTCTTTCTGACCAGTCCTGTTATTGTGAAATGTATAACCTTGAATTAATAATCAACTGATCCAAACATTCAATTAAAATCATTCTTTTTTTAAACCGCCAGGAAATTAATTATAGTAATTATAACAGAATTATGAATTTCTCATTTGTATGGAATTGCATTGAAAGTAAAATACATCTTAATCCAGCAATCTTTTTAATTCTGCAGGGAAATATGGGCTGGACTGAGTTTCCTAACTATGTGTATCTCAGGTTCAAAGTTCCCAACAGCAGAGGGATACTCGAGTCTTTGCCCCATGGAGTGGATTGATGATTTTTCTTTGAGGAATATTCAACAAGGATAGAAGACCAAGTACTAGGACTAATTAAACGCATTATTGGGACATAATCTGGCAGCTTGTCATGAGGCACAAGGTTTAAAGATATGTGCAGAGTATGGTTGGAGGCTCCATGGTTTTGTGATGCAGTGGTAGCATTCTTACTTTTGAGCAAGAAGTCCTGGGTTCAAATCCCACACCATCTCTTGCTGGCCATATTAACCCTGTTTGTAATGTGACCAGACGTGAAGACCACCGGACTGCAAACCTTTCCAATACACCCAATGGCAGACTGTAAGAGCCATGAGTGCTTCCTGGTCCGCCATCCCACACAAGGCAATGGAAAATGAGTGCGGACTAATCCGCTGGCAAGAGAAAGTGAGGACTGCAGATGCTGGAGCTCAGAGTCGAGAGCGTGGCGCTGGAAAAGCGCAGCAGGTCAGGCAGCATCCGAGGAGCAAGAGGATTGACATTACGGGTATAAACCCTTCATCAGGGAATCATTGGCAGCCAGGAGCAGAATCCTTGTGCATAGTTAAGGCTGACACGGTTAGATTCTTGATGAGTTGGGAATCAAAGGTTCTGGGGAAAGTTAATAGGAGTAATGGTGGATCTGCCACAATCCAACTGAATGACGGAGCAGACTCCGGGGGCTAATGGCCTACCTCTTTTCTTGTTTGTTATGACCTTACAGTCTAAGTCATTGGCCCAGCCCTGGGAAATGTACATGCGAGAAAGAGTAGCCTTCACAAGGAGCGTTTGCCCCACAGAAACAGTGACACTTCCCTGTAGGCTGCTCATCCAAGGAGAGACATTCTGTTTCCAGCAGACCAGAGGAAGGGGTCTGCAAGCAGAATGTAGGAGGCTATCTGGGATAGTCGGCAACTGAGCAGCAGTACTACAAGAACCTGGATCCTGGAAAGGTGAGGATCAAGTCGAGTGGAAGTACTGTATGCATGAAAAGTGAGGCCTGATGAAACACTAGGCATGAACAACCAGTCCTGAGCTAGTGCATGACCTACCTTTTCACCTCCACTGCCTCACCAGACCCAACCAATACTTAAGTCACCACTTTCCGGGTGCCATCTTTCACCACTGGGCCAATTCTTCTCCATTACGCCCACGTCGAACCCACCAATGTCAGTCAAAGTCGCATCTTTCACTGCTGAGCCCATCCCAAATGTTGCTGTGATGCCCATCCACCACTGCTTCACTGTCGCCAGCAACAGACCCAACGAACTGATCCTCAAGCACCATCCTTCACCACTGGGCCTGCCTTGCCGACGACACCTCCACCGGTGTAGCAGCCACCGATTCTGATGCCAGGTCCCATGTTTGCCCTAGGAAAGGAGGGGCTCAGTCGCTGAGTCCACTCAACTCTATACTGGACTCCCTCGACTCCATGCTGGGTCCACTTGACTCTGCACTGGACCCACTCAGCTCTGCACTGGGCCCACTCGGCTCCCCGCTGGGCCCACTCGGCTCCGCACTGGGCCCACTCGGCTCCGCACTGGGCCCACTCGGCTCCCCGCTGGGCCCACTCGGCTCCGCACTGGGCCCACTCGGCTCCACGCTGGGCCCACTTGGCTCTGCACTGGGCCCACTCGGCTCCCTGCTGGGTTCACCTGAGTCCATGTTAGGCCAACGTAACTCTGCCCTGGGTCCACACAACTCCGCACTGGGCCCACTGGACTCTGTGCTGGGCTTGCTCACCTCCGACAAGGCCATCTGAGCTTGGGACCAAAGGTAAGTAAAAAGAAAAATAAAGTAGTTGGAGCGGACGAACCCCAGCTCAGAATTTAGGAAGCGATCTTGTCAAAACACTTAAAATGATTAAGAAACTCAATGACGTAAAGAGAGAGAATCTAATGGTGGAGACAGCCATCCCACAAATGGCACTAAAAGCAGGAGGAGAGGGACAAACCCACCCTTCAGCAGTGAATGGGACCCAGGGACATCTCTTGCTAGTGGCAATTAGCTTTCCCAACACAGCCATCCGTAAGAAAGAGAGCTTCCCTCCCTTAGAACTAAGCACCAACCAGCAAGTGGGCATATCAGCAGTCCCAACAGTACCACTGGGAGACAAGGCCACTACTGGTACTGCAACTGGTGGAAGAGCACCATATCAATGGAATGTGCTCTCACAAGTAGGCACGTGGGGTCTGGGACAATCAGCCAACCCCCGTGCTGTGGGGCTGTTGCAGGTGTAGATGGGTTGCTAAGGCAGATCCTGCCATTGACTCAAGGAAACCAATGTCTATAAATGGATTGCCCCTCTGTGGACCAAAGAGTGCCCAGATAGGAATCTCTCCCCGCTTCTACTCAAAGCCTGCTGGGATCACTGCCATGCCTCACCAGGAATTCTCCGCACGCAGAGGAGTGCTGACCATTGGCAAGGCGGCATGGCAGGAGGACAACAAGCCTGGGCGCTACCAACTTGGCCATCTTTCCTCGCCATTTTACAGACGCCACTGCCAGTCAACCTGTTGGTGGGAAAATCCTATCCCTATTTCTCTCACGGTGAGCAGAATTAGAGCTGACCCCAAAAGGGAGCTTCCGGAATCTCAAAGAAGCTTTTTATTGTGTAGGAAAATGGAGCAGATCAGCCCTGGTATGGCTGCTTGGGGTTTGCAGACTTGTGAGAATGAATACCTACAACTCTCCCTACATTTCTCTTCAAACTTGGGAGTCGCTGGACAATTGGAATGGATTTGGGAGTACAAACACAGTGAGACATTTTTGGAGCGGACCGAGAAGTTAATTTGATGTGGAAGGGGATAGAGTTAAGGATGGATTTTTTTTTTTGGTGGAAAAGAGCTGAACAGGTTGGTTAGGGAAGATGACCAGAGAAGAGAGAATCATTCCCAATGTCAGCCAGTGTGGATAGCACGGAGGAAATCTGACTGGTCAGCAGCTCGGTGAAACCCAACCCTATTAAATACATAAATCATACACATTCAGCAGCCAGCCGTTCCTCGAGAACGTTAAAAGGGCATTTTATTTTGCTATGATCAGATTTGCTGAACAGAAAACCACTGTGCAAATGGAGAATTTAATGAGAATAAACAGTGTATGAGCTGCAAATCTTACAGCAGCATGATGTTTAATAAAGGTCAGTTATGACGAAGATTGGCAAAGCAATGATTATAAAAGATTAATTATGTTAATTAGATATCTTGTTCCCCTTGCTAAATCTCTGAGCTGTGTTATTTAAATATCAGATAATTAATCTGGAATCCTGAATGAAGTACACCACTTCGTCCTCAGAGAATCTAATTTATACTGACGCAGCACTGATAGAAACCTACAACAGGCCATTTGGCCCAAGCAGTCCATATTTTACAGCAAAGTTGTGATCAACACTTCTGTAAGTGAATATCAGGCCTTATGAAACATAATTACACACAAGGGTTAGTAAAACAAGAACATTTTTCTGGAACTGTACAGACTCAAACTCCAATTCTACGTGAACAAAGTGTCATAGTGACACATCTCCTGATGCACACAATCTATAGATATACTCGGAGTACAGGTAAAATCAACCCTTTCACCACAGTGTAAGTACTCCACACAAACTTCCTTCCAAACCTCGTCAATCCAGTTTGTTCAGCATATCCACCTGTTTCTTCCTCCGTCACGTGCTGTTCAAGGTGATTCATCACAGTGTGGTCTTGAGTCATCTCCCCTTTCTGGGTAATGAAGTTGCCCTTCCTCTTACTATTGAACTTATTGCCCATTTCATACATGTGCGGCCTCCAGTTTTTATCTTAGTGTCATCTGTTTCACTAGTTTTGTTAAGCTAAATCAGCAGAGTTCTTTTACATCCTTAACATTGTTCACATCTGCTACAAATGTTGGATTTCTGTATCATCACCAATGTTGGGTCAGCCATGATGCTATTGAATAGCAGAGCAGGCTCAAGGGGCCAAATGGCTTACTCTTGTTCCTTACAGTATCAGCTCACCCTTTTTTACTTGTTCTTTTTGACTGCATCTGACCTGAAGCCCTTGAGTTGGTCATTTGGTGTATCTGGAGAGCTGCCATAAAGAATGCATGGATCGAATGGTGAATTGTTACAATGTGCCTGGTAAATCTACTTAACTATTCCCCAGTTGGGAAGAGAAGGAGGATATATTGTTCCTGCAGCAGACTTCAAGCAATAACTGAACACTTAAAAGGATAAAATATTAAAGTTTTTTTTTCATTTGAAGGCTGTGAGAATTGATGCAATGTGTAGTCTCATTCTCCCTTAGTCAGAAGGACTCGGTTGAGTTCCACTTCAGGACCTGAAATCCAATGAAGATGCAACTGTCAGATTTAAAATTCTAAATATGGGTTTACAAAATGTCATGCATCGTAGTTATTCAATGGTAAACATAAAGAGCAATTATTGTCAGATAATAGTTTTGCTACACAATTACTCAAATATATTCCAAGCGTCAAAAGAAAAGTGTCCACATTTTGAGTTTTCTTGGCTCCTTACCAATAAATCTCAAAATGTGACTCAACTGACGCCCACCAAAATTTCATTTCACACAAGAAGTAAGCTCGTCAATTCTGAACACGCATCTCAATAGTGACATCTATTACAAATATTAATACCTTCTGTGTCATGCTGTTAAAGTGATACTCAGAAATAGATTCCTCCAACTGAAGAACTCATGCAATGGAGAATTGTTCATAAATCTCAAGGATAATAGCTACCCCGAAGCGATTTGTATTTATGGTTAATACATTCTGAGTAAATGACGGCATTAACCAATTATTTTTAATGAGGACTGTGAGAATTATAATTAAGCTAGTGCACACTTTGTGGTCTAATGACCACACAGGGTTATGCAATTGATCTCTTACAGGTTTCCTTCTAGAATCCTTACAGTGTGGAAGCAGACTATTCAGCCATCAAGTCCACACTGACCCTCTGAAGGACATCTCACACACTCTCCATTTCCTATGGCTAATCCACCTAGCCTGCATATCCCTGGGCACTATGAGCAATTTAGCATGGTCAGTCCAGCTAACTTGCACATCTCTGGACTGTAGGAGGAAACCAGAGCACCCAGAGGAAACCCATGCAGACACAGGGGAGAATATGCAAACTCCACACAGGTGGTGGCCTGAGGAATCGATCTCGGGTCCCTGGTGCTGTAAGGCAGCAGTGCCAACCACTGAGCCACTGTGCCAACCCCTGTCCTGAGGGTGGAGATTGCCTTGAAAGCAGAATTAATAGAATAAATCAGTAGAAAAGTCCCCACTGAAACCAAAACCAAGTAATACGTTTTCCTATTCCCACAGTAGTAAAGTTTATTAGCTCTCACTGAGCAAAATAACACTGAAATGTGTTATTTTGTCTTTTCTCAGCAGATGAGAATGTTATTTATTTTGTTAAGTTGAGTGAGCTCTCATTTTTAAACGATTGGTCACAACCGCTCAACTACTCTGCGCCTGGGGGGCTCTTGTGCAGTGTAAGTGTCCCTACCTCTAAACCAGACGGCCTGGATTTAAGACCCACCTTCTTCAGAAGTACGTATTAACATCACTGAATCGGTAGATTAGCAAATAGGTACATATACACTCTGTCCCCGATTCACAAATCAAGATGAATGAATAAGGCTGGGTGAAGATATTTAAAGTAATATTTCATCCTGACAAATACCAGCAGTGACCATCTCCTAAATGAGAGAATCTAACCATCTCTCATTTGACATTAAATGGCATTAAAATTCCTAGGACCCTCAGTACCATAATTCGGAGAGTTAGCAGTGACAAAAATCTAAACTGACCAGCCATGTAAACACTGTGACTACTAGAGTAGGTAAAGGCTAGGTATCCTCTGGGGAGTAACTCAGCCCTTGACTCCTGACAGTGCCCGTCCACCATCTACAAAGCTCAAGGCCGAGAGTGCAATGGATTACTCCTCAAGTGCCTGGATGGGTGCAACAATAACAGTGGAGAAGCTTAAAGCAGTCTATTTGACTGGCACCACATCTAGCAGTTTAAACATTTACTCCATCCTTTCCTGACACTGTGCACCACAAGGTATACTATGGCATCTTCACCCAGATGGTGGTGAATCTGTGCAGCTCATTGCTACAGAAGGCTGTGGGGACCAAATCTTTAAGTGCACTTAAGAGAGAGAGAGAGAGGTTCTGGTTTGGTAAGGAGATCAAAGGGGAGAAGGCAGGAGAATCAGGTTGAGAAACATATCAGTCCTGATTGAATAGTGGAGCAGACTTGATGGGCCAAATGGCATAATTCTGGTCCTACATCATACGGTCTTATCTCTGAGCCTCCTTCAACAATGCCTTCCTTGACTTCTGTCATCTAGAAGAACAATAGCTTTATGGGAACATCACCACTTGCAGGTTTTTCTCCAAGTCATTCACCATCCTAATATTGCTGTCAACATCCCAGAACTCCCTCCCTAAACACACTGCAGGTGTCCTTAGAGCACATAGCCTGCGCTGATCCAAGAAGATCACTCACTACCATCTTTTCAAGAGGTAGTTAGTGTCTACCTCAATCAAGCCACATGGAGGAATGGTTTATGTCAATGATGAACCAATAACCTTGATCATCAAAGTGTTTCCACTCCCATCCCTCCTTACAATAGCTCTTAGACAGGACATGCAAGAACAAAATGCATGAGGCATAGATTTTGTTTCAACCTCTAATGCAGTTGTTTATTGAACTTTCAAAATTTCCTTCCCAATTCAAAACCTCCAGTAACTTGCTGGAATATTACACCAATCTCACAGCACAAAATAAATGATTGAAACTTACACAAGTAAACACAGTCTAAGCCCCTCTGGAATTTGACTGTAACTTGAAATGCTCCCAGTACAAATTGCTGTCCGATTTGACAGAAAAGGTATCACAGGCATTGCTGCTTACTACTGGGGTTGGTTATAGGCTGAACCAACAGATGACCAGTTTCTTCTCCCAGCTGCAGTAACCAGACACTGGTGGTGAATATTTTTTATGATAACTCATGTCACTGATATCAACCTGCTCAATTGTCCTGTGTTAAACAGGACTTACTTCACAGGCTGGCCTTGGCAGAACTGAAAGCGCATGGTAATGTTTCAGGAGCTGAAGGATCCCTGCCTTGATGGATGTGTGAATGCTCCTTCTGTCTTAATGCTTATGATAATGGAGCCTTCTTAGTACATTTGGCAATGGAAGTTAGCTTGTCCCATTGTTTGTGATAATGTTACTTCCAATCTTTTAATGAACTTGAGATTTGGTTCGGAGATGCCGGTGTTGGACTGGGGTGTACAAAGTTAAAAATCACACAACACCAGGTTATAGTCCAACAGGTTTAATTGGAAGCACACTAGCTTTCGGAGCGACAATCACCTGATGAAGGAGCGTCGCTCCGAAAGCTAGTGCTTCCAATTAAACCTGTTGGACTATGACCTGGTGTTGTGTGATTTTTAACTTTGAGATTTGGATATACCATCTTTATGGATACAATGAACCAACTCATACCTATGTAGCTCATCCATACATGTTGAGATTTGGCTATTTATATCTATGGTTTTGGATCTGTTTTTTCCTTCCAGATTTTATGATTTTACTGTTTGAGGCACATCATGACCTGCCATTCCCAATTCCCTGTTCAACAACATTGTTCACCTTCCTACCTTCCCTCAGTCTCTGATCATCACAACCTTCTTTGTAACAATGTCAAAGTAAAGGATAACATGAAAGGAAGGATTTCATCCCAAACTTATAAATCATAACCTCTAGAGGTGAGATGAGAGTGACTGCCTTTGACATTAAAGCCATGTTTAATGGAGTTTGGCATCAAAGCGACCTAGCGAAACTGATCAAAGGGAATCAGGGGCCAACTCTCCGCTAGTTGGAGTCAGACCTGGCACATAGGAAGATGGTTATGGCTATTGGAGGTCAGTCACCTGAGCTCCAGTTCCTCAGGTAGTTTCCTAGGCCCAACCATCTTCAGCTGCTTCATCAATGACTTCCCTCCAATCATAAGGTCAGAAGTAGGGATGGTCGGCCAGCCAGTGACCCCTCATTTGTAATTAAATACATTGTGCTTGTTTACTAATCACATTAACACTCGTCTTCCCCTGGCCTCGTACTCCTATACTGTCTTAACCAAGTAGCTGAGCATGCTGGTGGAAGGTTGTTGATTTTCACTGAGTGATACTACAGATGACCAGAGGATAAATTTGAGTGGCACTTGGGCTAGAAGCCCTGGCTTTGAACTGCGCAATGGCGAGGCACAGATTACAATATCTATAGACAACTGACAAAGCACGGGCAAGGGCACAAGCAGAGTGGCAAAAGCAGGAGGACAAACATTATCCTCCGAAGGGAGGGTGGCAGCTTTGAGCTCCATAGGATTGCTCCTGGGACAATGCCTCAGCGATCCTTGTAGCCTGCTCGAGGACAGAGTGCAGGAATCTTGCCAGAACCTGCATTATTAAGCACAGGCATCCAGCACATGCAATGATAGCAGGTTGAGTTTACAGAACAGCCATAGCCATTTCCACTGCATTACTCTACCTGAGGCTGGAGGCTGCTTGAGTCACAATGGAAGTGCAACATAAACAGCCAGACTCTGTCTGAATGACTGAATCCATGTGTGTGCAGTCGGAGGTAGCCTGCTATTCCATGTGGAAAGCATGGACTCCAGGCTCTGCCCAGACTGTGCTCATTGCTGGAACTGGGCCCACCTGGACCAGACAGACTATACCACAGAGTTCGAAGGGAGATGGCTGAGGAGATAGTGGAGGCGTTAGTGGTGATCTTTCAGGAATTGCTAGAATCATGGAGAATCTCAGAGGACTGGAAAATTGTTAACAGAACATCCCTGTTTAAAAAGGGAGTAAGGCAGAAGACAAAAAACTACAGACTGATTCGCCTAATCTTTTTCTGGAATCCATCGTGAAGGCTGAGGTTTCTGAATACTTGGAAGTGTATGGGAAAATAGAGCAAAGTCAGCATGGATCCATCAAGGGGAAGTCATGCCTGGCAAATCTGCTAGAATTCCTTGAGGAAGTGATGAGCAGGTTAGACCAAGGAGATTCAATGGATTTTATGTACCTGGACTTCAAGAAGGCCTTTGACAAGGTGGTGCACAGGAGGCAGCTGAGTAAGTTAATGGCCCAAGGTGTTAGAGGCAAGGTGCTAGCATGGATAGAAGCTTGGCTGATTAGCAGAAGGCAGGGAGTGGGGATAAAAGGGTCCTTCTCAGTAATGGCAGCTAGTGATAAGTCATGTTCCACAAGGCTCAGTTTTGGGACCACAACTATTCACTTTATACATTAACAATCTGGATGGAGGAACTGAGGACATTCTGGCTAAGTTTACAGATGATACAAAGGCTGCAGAAAGATGATACAAAGGCTGCAGAAAGATGATACAAAGGCTGCAGAGAAAGATGATACAAAGGCTGCAGAAAGATGATACAAAGGCTGCAGAAGGATATGGACAGGTTAGAAGAATGGGTAAAGATGGAGTACAATGTGGGAAAGGTGAGGTCATGTACTTTGGTAGGAGGAATGGAGGCATGGATTATTTTCTAAATGGGGAGAAAATTCAGAAGTTTGAAATGCAAAGAGACTTGGGAGTTTTAGTCTGGAATTGTCTCAAGGTAAACTTTCAGGGCGAGTCAGGTTGAGGACTTGAATATAAAAGCAGGGATGTACTTCTGAGGCTACATAAGGCTCTGATCAGACCACATTTGGAGTATTGTGCACAGTTGTGAGCCCCATATCTCAGGAAGGATGCTCTGGCCCTGGAGCGTGTTCAGAGGAGATTCACGAGTATTGTCCCAGGAATGAACAGCTTAATATATGAGGAATGTTTGAGGACTCTGGGTTTACATTCGATGGAGGTTGGAAAGACAAGGGGAGGTCTAATTGAAACTTACAGAATACTGAATGGCCTGGACAGAGTTGATATTGGAAAGATGTTTCCATTGATAGAAAAGACTAGAACCTGAGGGCAGAGCCTTAGAGTAAAGAGAAGACCTTTTAGAACAGAAATCAAGAGAAATTACTACAGCCAGAGAGTGGTGAATCTATGGAATTCATTGTTACAGAAGGCTGTGGAGGGCATGTCAGTGAATATACATAAGGTTGAGATAGATAGGTTCTTGATTGTAAAGGGGATCAAGGGTTAAGGGAGAAAGTGAGACAATGGTGTTAAGAAACTAATTAGCCATGATGAAATGGCCAAGCAGATTCAATGGGCTGAATGGACTAATTTCTACTCCTTGATCTTATAGTCCTTATGGTCTTAAACCAGGATCAAAAGAGTTTAATTATGAGGATAGGTTGAATGATTGTGGGTTTAATACCTTGAGCACTGAGAATTAAGGGTGATCTAGTTGGGGCAGTTAAGGTGATTGATGGAGTTGGCAGGCTTGACAGATTAAGTGCCTGCTGGACATGCACATGGACAGCAGTGAATTGAGGCCTGTGTAGGTTAAGTTGTTTTATTTTACATTAGGATTAATCCTCGACACAACATCGTGGGCCAAAAGGCCTTTTCTGTGCTGTACTTTTCTATGTTCTATGTTCTATAAGAAAGGCACTTGGACAAGTTAGAGTTCAGGTACTTAGGGATGGTGCCAATCATCACTTCCTCACACAAAGCACTGTCTTCCTCACAGAGTAAAGTGCCAACAGAAAACTTCAAAACTGAGATTGGTGCATTGTTGTTAGGTGAGATATGAAGCAACTACACGGCAAAGATGTGACAGTGGAATTATAGAGAGTCATAGAGTCATATATCATTCATAAGGAGCTGGCTTGAGAGGTTTCTGTGAACTCTCTCTGCTCCTAATTTTAAGTCAGTAAATATACGGCACAAAACATTAGTTTTTTTACAGGGGGTGTTGAGGGCAAAACCTGAGAAATGGATAGGCATCTTCCTGTTTGATTCACTAAAACAGTTTGACACAACAGAGTCATTTGCTCAGCCTCTCCAGAGGACAGTTAAGTGTGAGCGATTTTGGAATGGGACTGAAGGAACAGACTGGTTTGAATGTCTAAGGACAGCAATGTGCCTTTCCCTCAGCAAGCATCAGTGAGCAAGTTGGGTTTTTCTTTAAACAATGACCTGACAACTTATTTGTTTGGTGCAGGGACTAGGTTTTGTTTCGTTTTGTTGCTAAATTCTGTAAATTACCACACCAGGATATGAACACACAGCTGAAAATGTGTTGCTGGAAAAGTGCAGCAGGTCAGGCAGCATCCAGGGAACAGGAGAATCGACGTTTCAGGCATAAGCCCTTCTTCAGGAAGGGCTTATGCCATGATTCCTGAAGAAGGGCTTATGCCCGAAACGTCGATTCTCCTGTTCTCTGGATGCTGCCTGACCTGCTGCGCTTTTCCAGCAACACATTTTCAGCTCTGATCTCCAGCATCTGCAGACCTCACTTTCTCTTATGAACACACAGCCACAACCGCTATGATGCACTGCACATAAACTAACCTGGATAGTGCTGTTAAGCTCCAGACCAAATCCCCTCAAAATATATCAAGGAGGAAGCCTGGGCCTTAACTTATTTAAAGGCAAGTGTAAGGCACTGCATTTCAGATGTGATTCAATTTGTCCACTACTAGGTTTAAAGCAAAACACAATTTATTCTTACACCACTGTTAAAATACAAACAAAGAAACATTGACATCATTTTAACTCTATTGAGAGTCAGAGAGATGTACAGCACGGAAACAGACACTTTGGTCCAACTCATCCATCCTGACCAGATATCCTAAATTACTCTAGTCCTCATGGCCAGCATTTGGTCTATATATCCCTCTAAACCCTTCCTTTTCATATACCCAACAAGATGCCTTTTAACTGCTGTAATTGTACCAGCCTCCACCACTTCCTCTGGCAGCTCATTCCATACATGCACCACCCTCTGCGTGAAAATGTTGCTCCTTAAGTCCCTTTTATGTATTTACCCTCGCACCTTAAACCTATGCCCTCTAGTTTTCGACTCTCCTATCCTACCGAAAAAACATTGGCTGTTCACCCTATCCATGCCCGTCTTGATTTTATAAACTTCTATAAAGTCATTCCTCACCCTCCAACACTCCACGGGAAATAGCCCCAGCCTATTAAGCCTCTCCCTGTACAGTCAGTTCTGCTATAATGCTGTAGCTCCATTCTCGTGCAACCCCAATTATAAGAAAATTGTGTGATGGCAGCATCACTTAAACGAATGGGGCCGGAATTGTGTTCTAACCAATACACTGGCTATAGATACACTGTCCCCAATTTGTCAATTGTGTTATAGTGGATTTGCATTAACAAAACATGTGTCATTGCAGAATGACCTGTAGTTCAAACTCTCCAACCCTGGCAACATCCTTGTAGATCTCTTCTGAATCCTCTCAAGTTTCACAACATTGTTCCTAAAGCACGGAGACCATAATTGAATGCAATATTCCAAAAGTGGCCTAACCAATGTTCTTAAGAACATAATAAAATAATTATTTAACCACTAATTATCATCTGCTCCAATGTAGCTGCATTCACATAAACACATCCTTGGCAAAGGCAAATTCAGCAAAACAGATTTTTCTCATGTGTAATCTTCCAGTCCAGGAGAAAGGAACACTCAAAGAAGAAATCTAGCAGCAGAGAGGTTTCAAGCTTTTTGCTGTAACAGAGAGAGAGAGCTGTATCCATCAGCTTCAAGAGCCAACACAAAACCCCAACTGAAAGCAAAATCTAAACCCTGGGTCTGTGCCAGTCTGAGGCGAAAGTGAGGATGCTGGAGATTAGAGTCAAGATTAGAGTGGTGCTGGAAAAGCACAGCAGGTCAGGCAGCATCTGGGGAGCAGGAAAATCAATGTTTCAGGCAGGAGCCCTTCATCTGGAAGCCCAGCACCACTCAGATTAATCTTGACTGTGTTAGTCTGACTCCACCTACAAAAGCTTCTTTTGTCTAATTTTGGGAAAAAAACAGTCAGAGAGCTCAAAGCTGTTTACCCACTGCTTCTGAAGCAGACATTCTGCTCTCACTGTCTCCTCGCATCTCTGCGAGAAAAAACAGCGTGGAACAAATCTCTCTTAAAGCTGCAGTACTTCCTTGTACTTGGACATGGCCACATTCAAATGGGATGTTGCAACGTAAATTCAAAGTAAATTTGACAGCAGTGGTCTTTATACTTGCACTCAACTGGTTATGGCATCACTGTTTTTTGGACAAAGATTTCCTTCACTAATATCCAGTATGGATCAGTTGTAAATTGCCCTCACTGCTTCACTGATTCCTGTACAAGACTCATACACAAGACAAAGATTCTGAAAGGGTCACAGAGTCACACAGCACAGAAACAGACCCTTCGGTCCAACTCATACCCACTGACCAGACATCCCAATCTGACACAATCTCATTTGCCAGCATTTGGCCCATGCCCCTCTGAACACTTCCTAATCATATACCCATCAAAATGCCTTTTAAATGTCGTAATTGTACTCATCTCCAGCACTTCCTCTGGTGACTCGTTCCAAAAAAGTTACCCCTCATGTCCTTTTTAAATCTCTTCCCCGTCAACTTTAACCAATGCCATTTCGTTTTGGACTCCCTGATTCTAGTAAAAAGACCTAGCCTATAAAGACCTTGGGTCCTCCAGCCTCAGGGGCCCCCTGAATTCCTCTTAGGTTTATGACCGAGACTAACAGTGGATTGTACTTTCACCCTTGAGGTTAAATGAGATACCGGAGCCTTTTTGAAGCTTTGCCCTTGTTTTCCCATCCCAGACAATGGCGATAGCGAAAATAAGTGGTTGAGTATTGTTTTAAAAAATTCTCAAGGTCAGGTTCGTAGGAGAGTAGTCTGACACAGAACAAACGACCAAGAGGCGAGTCTGCTAGAATATGGGCATTTTATTCCCCGCAGCGTCGCCACAACCAGGTCTCATACTTACAACGGGTCTGGCTTATACTCACTCTACATGTTACCGGACCTGGGAGCCGTCAGTTCTCGTAGAGCGGTTGCCAACAACCCACGCTCGGCGGTTAAACGTAACCCCGGAGCAGACTCACCGAACTGGAGACTTTTCCAGCTGATATACTCTTTTCCAGATATAAACATTCATGTGAACAACAGAGCAAGGCTAAAAAACACATTCCATTCTGGTTACATACAGATAAGAAGATTCACACGGGGAGGTGTGTAATAAGATTCACACGGGACTAAGCAACACCTCCATTCCGGTTAGATTCACACATGTATTGGGACATAATTTTTAACCGTTTCACCACATTCCACTGCTTGGCCCAATACATGTGTTACATTATGATTCACACATGTATTGGGACATAATTTTACACCACAAGTATCCACTGCTACAGCTAGAACTGTCCTTTTTACAGATTCTAGGGAGAGCATCTGTCAGTAAATATTTTCTCCCGTAATCCCAATTTACTGTTAATTTTAATCGATAAGATATGGATGGGAATAGGCTATGCAATCCCATGTCATCTTTTGAGATCGCTGCATTTCCTCCTATTCCCCAGGAGAAGAGGAAGAGTGAAATCTTTTCTTAAGACGTTGCAACATCAGCAAGGATGCGATAAAACATGGAATTATCAAGAATTACTTGAGACAATCATGTCAGTCTGTGATACCACCAGGAGCTGTTTTTAATCGATTGCTTCAGGTCTCAGGCTTTTAGCAACTTCATGGTGACAGTGTGGTTGCTAAGAGATTAGTTATTTTTAGTGCAGAATTTTTTTAAGTGAATTGTTGAAGTGGGAAGCATGTAGCAAGGAGAAATGCTGAAACTACACCCACACCAACAGAGACGTTGTCGACTCTTAACTCTCCTCTGAAATGGCCTTGCAAGCCATTTAGCTGAAGGGCAATTGGGGACAGGCAACATTGACCCTGAGATATCCCAGGAAATAAATATCTTTACCTCAGAAAGCAGGATCTTTTACATCTGAGAGACAGTCAAGTCCTTGATTTCAGCTCTAAAGCCAAAAAAAAAATGCAGTGGAACCTTGAAGTGTCAGCATAGACTTTGCTGTTGAGTGTCTGGAGCAGGATCTGAATCCACAACTTTGTATCTCAGAAGTGAGTGCGCTTTCACTGAGTCCCAGACTGAACAGGACTGAATTCAACCAGCTTTCACATCCAAGCAAAGCTCCTGAAATCCACATTGGGTGAAAAGGCTAGAGATTCTAACCTCACAGATATCATAGATCATAGAAACCCTACAGTGTGGAAAGAGACCCTTCGGCCCAACATGTCCACACCGACCATCCAAGGAGTATCCCACCCAGATCTATTCCTTACATTTATCCCTGACTAATGCACCCAACCCACACATACTTGAACACTATGGGCAATTTAGCATGGCCAATTCACCTGACCTGCACATCTTTGGACTGTAAGAGGAAACCAGAGCACCCGGAGGAAACCCATGCAGACAGGGGGGAGAATGTGCAAACTCCATACAGGCAGTCGCCAGAGGCTGGAATTGAATCCAGGTCTCCGGCGCTATGAGGCAGTAGTCCTTACCATTTAGCCACCATGCCTCCCTAACTGTTTCACCCAGAAACAGAGGTTTCTCAGCACCTGAATGTAGTACTGGCAATCTTTCATTCCAGGTCCCACGGGGCATTGAGCCTAGCTTCGATTTTCCCTTTAAAGAACAATGGTGAATTTTTGTCTATAGGTTGTGCACCAGAAAAACGCATTCACAAAATAATTCATGCTTTTCTCTGTTCCTGTATGAACTCGTTCCAGCTTCTACCTGGATTTCAGACTGTTCACATCACGTAGAAAATGAAGGCGCAAAATCAGGAAAAGCTGCAAGTCCTGATCAATTGACAGTATTCCAGCAAAGAATGCTCTGAAATCCAGTTTCAAAGCCCTAATTAAATTGAAGAACATGGAGTCAGAACTCCACTGTCACTGCCTTCACAGATCAAATACTTCACGCTTTTCCACGACAGCTCTTTTTATTTACTTCAATTACATTGCCTTGATTTCCAGATGCTCAAAGTAAGTGAAAGGAACTCAGAACAATACAAAATAATCAGGAACACGTTTTGACTTAAAAACAGCAAGTTCTGGAAACGCTCAGCAGGCCCAGCAGTATCTGTACAGAAAGAAACAGAGTTTACGTTTCAAGCAAAAGTGGCTCACCGCCAGAATTGGAGGGAGGTAGAAATGTCACTGAAAGGGCTTTATGTCATTGAAAGGGCGAGAGATATAGAAGAACAGAATGGAAGGCCTGTGCTGATGTAGGTGCAAGGAGAGATCAAACAACATGGATGTCTTGGGACAAACGGCAAGGGATTACAGTAAAGCCCTTTGTCCCCAGTGAATGTCATCAGAACCGGGATAAATAAATCAGGCACAGAATAAAGGGCATGCAATTTAAGAGTCAGGTAAGGAAGAACTTCTACATTCAGAAAGGAGGTGAATATTCGGAATCCCAAATAGTGTACATGTTCAAGAAACAGATTGGTAGTTTTCAGGATGCGAATGAAATCGAGGAATAGTGTGACCTTGCAACATTGAAGTACATCATCGGCCATGATCTAATATGGTTCGTAAAGTATTGAAACAAAGGGGATCTGAATAGGACTGGGACAAGAGTGTTCCACACTTTCCACAAAAAGAGAGGCATAGCTAGGACCTGTGTGGGCTACATCTTTTGTTTGGAGGAAGTGAGCCAAGTAAAGGGAGAACAAGCCAGGCAGATAAGGAAGATGGTGGATGGTGAATAGTGAGCTTTGATTTAGGGAAGAAAGCATCTATCCAGTGAAGTAAAAAATCACCTACAAATGCCATGTACACAAATCATTGGACAAAACCAATCCTGTCAATTTCTGCCCCATCAATGTACTCGGGCCTTTATATTAACTAGAGGTCTGGAGCAGGAACAGGAGTAGGCCTTTCAGCTCCTCCAGCCATTCAATAAGATCATGGCTGATCTATGGCCTGATTCTATATGCCTGCCTTGGGGCCACATCTCTTGATGTTGTTGCTTAATAAACATTTGTCAACCTCAGTTTTAAATGTAGCAACTGAATTAACATCAACCTCCATTTGAGGAAGAGAGTTCTGAATCTCCATGACTGTTTGTGTGTACAAGTGCTTTCTAACATCTCTCCTGATTGGCCAAGCCCTAATTCTTCATGGTGCCCCCGGTTCTAGAATCTTCCGCCTGCCACATCTTTGCTCATTAACATAACCTTTCAATGTTCTGTTCTAATTTTATGTAGTCATCAACACTGTCTACAATGACGTCTAATTTTGTGTTACAGGCAAATTTTTGGATATTTGACTTTTTATGCCATAACCTAAGTTATCAATGAGTATTATGAATAATTATTGGCCCATCACAGATCCCTGTGGAATATCACTAGCCATATCTGCACTTTGAATACTTACCCATTATTCCAACTCTCTGTTTTCTGCGACTCAACTAATTTCCTTTCCACGTCATAATTTTCCTTCAATTCCATGAGCGTCCACCTTAGCAAACAGTCTCTTGTGTGGGACTTCATCAAAAATCTTCTGGATAACATTCATCAACTTTCCTCTGCCCGCTTCTAGAAAACCTCTATGAGATTTGTAAAGCATGACCTACCCTTTGTGAATCTCCTGGATTAACTGACATTTTTCATGGTGATCAGTAACCTCATGGTTAATCATAGGCTCCAACAATTTCTCCATTACATATGTTAGGCTAACTGGTCTGTAATAATAACTGGAGTGTAAGGATGCAGGAGTTATGCTGCAGTTAAAATAAACCCTGGTTGGACCCTACCTGGAATACTGTGATCAGATCTGGGCACCACACCTTAGGACAGATGTATTAGCCTTAGATGGAATACAATATAGGTTTACAAGAATTATACCTGGTTCAGGGATTGACTTATGAATAGAAATTATACAAATAATGCCTGCTTTCTCTAGAATTCAGAAGCTTACAGAGTGATCGGGTTAATGACTTCAAGATATCAGTAGGACACAACAGGGCAGATAAACTATTTCCATTGGTTAGTGAGTCTGGAACTATGGGGCACAGTCTGAGAATTAGGGCCAGACTATTCAGGAGCTGCGAGGAAGCACTTCTTCGCCCAAAGTGATAGATGTTTGGAACACTCTTCCACAAACAGCAGTAGATGTTGGATGAGTTGTCAATTTTACACCTGAGATAGATTTTTTTTGTTAATTGTTATGGGCCAAAGGCAGGTATATGGAGTTAGGCTGCAGATCCGATATCTTTGGATGGTGTATCAGGCTCGAGAGGCTGAATGGCCTACTCCTGTTTCCAAGTTCCTACTCTTGATTATCAGTAAAGTGACAGATGATATCAACAACAGTGCCATCAAGCAGCACCTGCTCAGCAATAACCCGCTCAGTGACACCCAGTTTGGGTTTCACCAACGCAATTCAGCTCCTGACCTCATTACAGCCTTGGTTCAAACATGGACAAAAGAGTTGAATTCCAGAGGTGAGGTGACAGTGACCACCCTTGCCATCAAGGCTGCATTGACCAAGTGTGATATCAAGAAGCCCTAGCAAAACTGGAATAAATTGGAATGGGGGGAAAGTCTCTCTGCTGGTTGGAGTTGGAACAAGCACAAAGGAAGGTGATTGTGACTGTTGGAGGTCAGTTATTGAAGCTCCAGGACATTTCTACAGGAGCTCCACAGAATCGTGTCCTAGGCCCAATCATCTTCAGATGCTTCATCAGTGATCTTCATTTTTAGGTCAGAAGTGAGGATATTTGCTGAGGAACATATGAGGAAGGTTTGAGGACCCCGAGTCTATACTCGATGGAATTTAGAAGGATGAGGGAGGAACCTAATTGAAACAAACAGAATATTGAATGGCCTGGACAGCGTAGATGTTGGGAAGATGTTTCTATTAGTAGGGAAGACAAGGACACAGCATTAGAAAAAAAAGGAAGACCCTTTAGAACAGAGATAAGGAGAAACTTCTCTAGCCAGAGAGTGGGGAATCCACGGAATTCACTGTCACAGAAGGCCGTGAAGGCCAGGTCATTAAGGGTATTTAAGATGGAGATAAATCGGTTCTTGATTATTAAGGGGATCCAGGGTTATGGGGAGGAGGTGAGAGAATGGGAATGAGAAATTATCAGCCATGATTAAATGGTGGAGCAGACTCGATGGGCTGAATGGCCTAATTTCTGCTCCTATGTCTTATGGTCTTATGGTGGCACAACATTCAGTACCACTCCCGACTCCTCAGATACTGAAGCAATCCATATTCATATGCAGCAAGAGCTGGACAATATCCAGGTTTGGGCTGAAAAGTAGCAAATACCAGTCACACCACAAAAGTGTCAGGCAATGACCATTTCCAATGAAATGGCTTTCTGCTGGCAGTCATACCTGTCAGACTATCTCTTTAAAGTACTAATGTGACATAGTCACTGATTCTTCCTCCAGTCTGCAATACCCACTACATAATTTACATCAAATTATTTATGATTTGATAAGATTCAGTGAATCATACTGTTAAGGTTCTCCAGAGATTGGTAAAAACTCCTACACATTGTCTCCATCAACATATTGAACTTGGGCCGTTTTTTATCTGCTCTGGATTTTATTGAGTATTGACTGCCCTTCAAATGCTTCTGAGTCAACTTACGCTTTTCTTAGTTTTTCTCTGAAACTCAAAAGATAAGCTGAAAGTCTAACTTCTGAGCTTTGTCTGACCATTTCTTCCTTCATCATTTGAAGTGGTCCACTCAAATCATTTCCATATGTCAGTTCAAAAGGACTGAACTCTGGACAATCATCAGGAACATTCCTAATGCTGAATAGCAAAAAGAGAATTTCTTTATCTCAATCAATAGAACATTCTGAAGCACCTTGAAATTAAACGATAAGCAGAGTGCATAAATTATTTTGTTTCCTATTATGGTCTCGGCCAGACCACTCAAAACTTTATTAAGCAGGCAGCCCAGACCATAACTTTTGCTATTTGTTTCGGTAAGTCTACAGTGAACATTACATTGGGGAAACCGAGCAAAGGCTACGACAATGGATGAATGGGCACCGCACAACAATCAACAGACAGGAGGGTTCCCTCCCAGTTGGGGAATACGTCAGTGGTCCAGGACATTCAGCCTCGGACCTTCGGGTGACCATCCTCCAAGGTGGACTTCGGGACAGGCAGCAGAGGAAAGTGGCCGAGCAGAGGCTGATAGCTAAGTTCGGTACCCATAGGGAGGGCCTCAACCGGGACCTTGGGTTCATGTCACATTACAGGTGATCACCATTGCACTACACACACACACACAGATATTCCTACACACACACACTCTCACATACACATGGACACAGATACACACAGACGCGCACACCCACACACACCCTTATAGACACATAGACTTCCACACATGCACCCCCTTACAGACTTAAGACACTCTGCACTCACTACACACACATACACACACACACTTTCTCACACTCACAACCCCCACCCCAGACAGACACACACACAGACAGACAAAGTCCCACAAGCACACATATATATTGTATGTGGTGAATTTTTTTGGTACTTTCAGAGTTACATTGCACTTTGCTCAAAAACCACATACATTCATATAGAACTCTGAGCTCAAAAACTGCATGAATTTATGTAAAACTCTGTTATCTCACTTTTTAGATTGGAATCAATCTAAACATCAGGTCATAGACAGAGAACACAGGAGGCTAACACCTTCAATATATTGAGGTAAAAACAATGACTGCAGATGCTGGAAACCAGATTCTGGATCAATGGTGCTGGAAGAGCACAGCAGTTCAGGCAGCATCCGAGGAGCAGCAGCAAAATCGATGTTTCGGGCAAAAGCCATTCATCAGGAATAAAGATGAAGGGCTTTTGCCCGAAACGTCGATTTTGCTGCTGCTCCTTGGATGCTGCCTGAACTGCTGTGCTCTTCCAGCACCATTGATCCAGAACCTTCAACATATTGTCTAGCTATCACCATTGTTAACAGCTAACCCGAGAATGCAACTTTAAAAAAAGGGTTTTGTGATTTACACATGAAAGAAGTGAAACTATCACTGTATTCTAATAGATGAAAGGCTTAACAGACAATCAATTCTTCAACGTATAATTTCAGTTACATCACACTGCAAATTTTTGCTATAAATTCTGTGTTACGATCAAGCCCTCCACAATCACCTGATGAAGGAGCGTCGCTCTGAAAGCTAGTGTGCTTCCAGTTAAACCTGTTGGACTATAACCTGGTGTTGTGTGATTTTTAACTTACCTGGAGTAAGTTAGCTAGGTTTACTACCCGGTTTTAAAACAGACAAAAATTTATTCACAAAACTACGGAATGAAACACAAAGAACAGAATATAGAATACCCACAGAACTCAGTCTATCCATCTATCAGTGGGCTGCATGTTGGCTCAGTGGTTAGCACTGTTGCCTCACAGCACCAGAGATTCGAGGTCGATTTCAGCCTTAGGCAACTGGCTGTGTGGAGTTTGCACATCCTCCCCATGGCTGCGTGGGTTTCCTTCCACAATCTAAAGATGTGGAGGTCAGGAGAATTGGGCATGTTAAATTGCCCATATTATTAGTTACATTAGTCATGGGTAAATGTAGGGGAATGGGGCTGGGTGGGTTACTCTTCGGAGGGTCAATGTGGACTTGTGCCGAATGGTCTGTTTCCATACAGTAGGGAATCTAATCTATCCAAACAAGACTTAATTATGCTGTTCCGAATATACACAACAGTCCCAATAAACCAACCCCTCAAACATAGAGTAAAACTGAAACAGAGGCTTATAGGTTAAAGTTAGAAGGGCAGAAGGAGAGAGTGTTCAGCAGCCTGTTTCATACATAGCTCCTGCTGCACCGAACTGAAGTTTTAAACTGAACTGCTCAGCTGGAGAGCTGGACACGCCCCCATAAAACATAAAAGCTTTGACCTAAAGTCTCATCTGTTTAGGCATAAACAAAAAGGCCTCCCAATACCCTATTCATCTCTGTACCAAACCAGTCGTTTCGGAGCCCAGAGTGTTTTGCGAATCCTCTGAAGAAAACCAAGTACACTGCACAGTATCCTGGAGAAAAGGAAAAGGGACTAGCTTTGTGACACACCAAACTGGTCATCATTTTTTGAATATTTGCAATATAAAGTTTGAACTTTGATCTGATTGTATTCATTTGAGTAATTCATATCTTGCAAATAATTAAACTAACTTTTCCAAGAACATTTTTGGACTGATCTTTCCTAAATGCAGTAAATCTTATTGAAACATACATAATCATTCAAAGATTCCTATTCTTGAGAGAGGTCCTGCACAATCTATTCAGCTCCAGCTAAATGATTCTTTGAGAGTTGCTATTGGAATTAAAGGCATAGATACAATTGATGGTTCCCCACTACCTGATATATGGCATGTCTGGTAAAAGTTGACCCAAAATCTATGTAGTCCTTGACAATGTTTAATAATGTATCCTACACTTTCCAACTATGTAACTGATCTGTAATTGGAATCAACTCAAAATGTTGATACGCAATTCCAATAGAACCATTACCTGTTAAACCACTGCCCATTCTCTGGTAGCTGAGGTGATCTCATTTTCCTTATTAGACCTCTAACACACAGCTATCAGTTCAGCTGCAATTTCATAACAAGTCAAGTGGTTTTATTCTTTCAATTCAGTAGTTGGGACGTCATGTTGCTGCTGTATTGGACATTGGTGAAGTCATGTTTAGAAAACTGTGTACAGTTCTGGTCACCCTGCTATAGAAACTTGAAAGGGTGCAAAAAGATTTTACAAGGATGCTACCGAGACTGGAGGGCTTGAGTTACAAAGAGAGGTTTAATAGGCTGGGACTGCTTTTCCTGGAGAGTGGGAGGTTGAGGAGTGACCCTATAGAGGTTTATAAAATCGTAATAGGCATTATAAGGGGTGGCACAGAGACTCACTAGTTAGCACTGCTGCCTCACAGCACCAGGGACCCGGGTTTGATTCCTACCTCGGCCAAATGTCTGTGTGGAATTTGTACATTCTCCCCATGTCTGAGTGGGTTTCCTCCATGTGCTCCGGTTTCCTCCCATAATCCAAAGATGTGCAGATCAGGTGAATTGGCCATGCTAAATTGCCCGTAGTGTTAGGTGCATTATTCAGGGGTAAATGCAGGGTAAGGAAATGGGTCTGGTTGGGTTACTCTTCGGAGGGTCGGTGTGGACTTGTTGGGCCGAAGGGCCTGTTTCCATACTGTAAGGAATCTAATATATTAGATGAATAGTAGGGTGGGGAAGTTCAAAACTACAGGACGTAGGTTTAAGGTGAGAGGGGAAAGATTTAAAAGGGACCTGAAGGGGAACCTTTTCACACAGAAGGTGGAGTGTATATGGAATGAACTGCCAGAAGAAGTGGGAGAAAGTGAGGACTGCAGATGCTGGAGATCAGAGTCGAGAGTGTGCTGCTGGAAAAGCTCAGCAGGTCAGGCAGCATCCGAAGAGCAGGAAAGTCGACGTTTTGGGCAAAAGCCCTTCATCAGGAAGGAGAAAACCACTTCATTCCTGATGAAGGGTTTTTTGCCCGAAATGTCAATTCTCCTGCTCGTTAGATGCTGCCTGACCTGTTGTGCTTTTCCAGCACCACACTCTCGACTCTTGCCAGAACATTTAAAAGACATTTGTACAGGTATGTGAATAGGAAAGGTTTAGAGGGATATGGGCCAAATCTAGGCAAATGGGACTTGATCAGCTTAGGAAACCTGGTCGGCATGGACAAAATGGATCAAAGGATTCGTTTGCATGTTGTGTGACTCTATGACTCTACCAATTATTACATTTCTATTAATTACATTTTTGAAAATCTTATCTGATCAGTGGAATATTAAGCAATCTCCTGGGAAACTAGTACAGGTTATATAATTTGATGTAGACAGCAATTTAATACATGTCAGATAATTTCCAAAATATGTCTGATAATATAGTGTACATTAGTCTAGATTCGGGGTGGCACGGTGACTCGATGGTTAGCACTGCTGCTTCACAGCACCAGGGTCCCAATTTCGATTCCAGCCTCGGACGACTGTGTGGAGTTTGCACATTCTCCCCGTGTCTGCGTGGGTTTCCTCCGGGTGCTCTGGTTTCCTCCCACAATCCAAAGATGTGCAGGTTAGGAGAATTGGCCATGCTAAATTGCCCATAGCGATAAGTGCATTAGTAAAGGGGAAATGGGTCTGGATGGGTTACTGTTCGGAGGGTTGGTGTGGACTGGTTGGACCGAAGGGCCTGTTTTCACACTGTAGGGAATCTAATCTAATATGATAAATTGCTGCAACAAGTTTGTGAACAGCACAAAAATAAATTGAAAGGCAAGTGGTGAGGATGGCATAGTCAGTAAAACAGTATAATCTCAGAATAAAGGGTTACCCAGTTAGGAAAGAGATGATAATTTCTTCACTCAGAGTGTAGTTAATCTGTGGAATTCTTCACCACAGAGAGCTGTTGATGCTGGGTCATTACGTATGTTCAAGGCTGAGATAGATTTTTCAGAGGTAAGGCAATCAAGGGTTTTGGGGATAAGGCAGGAATGTGGAGTTGAGGATTATTGAATCAACTATGATCTCAATGAATGGCAGAGCAGACCTGATGGACTGAATGGCCTACTTCTGCTCCTACATCCTAAGTCTATAGACTCCTTTCCTTCTTGACTAACTCTATGGACATGCGATCTGGTCACAACCGGCGCATCTTAATTTCTTTTCTTCCACCATCTTCAGTGCTATTAATATTCTTGAACTATCGATATTCTTGAATCTATTCCCAACACCATCACATTACAGATAACCAAAATCTTGTAACATTTTCCTACCTGATGAAATCTGTGGGTTCAACATAACTGGCTTTTCTCAGAACTCACCCTGTGAGCCATGGAGCCTTTCCCTTGATCATTCTCTTAACTAAGAGTCACAGAGTCATAGTGATGTACAGCATGGAAACAGACCTTCGGTCCAATTCATCCATGACAAACAGATATCCTAATTTAATTCCCCAAGACAAAATCAATACCTTCTTTAGGAATTTGCTCCACTATTCATATTGCAATTTCCCCATTTACTATATCCCACCTTAATCCAACCTTTTATAATGGGACTGGTCCGTAACTAGTATGTATACCTCCAATTCGTATTCTCTCCTTCATTACCCTTCTGGAAAACAAACAATGTCATCAGCCAACATCAGTAAATGGCTTGCTCCACAGTCTTTCAGTATCTTTGTTGGTTTACCTCTATGATTTAATGCACAATAAAATACCTTTCCCGTTAAGATAAAAAGATTCAGTGAAACACAGTTCCTCTTTGTCAATATTTGAAGAATTTTCATGACTATCCTGAGACAAGTCTCCCTTCTTAGTACATTCTAAGGAAACATGTTCTCTTTAAATATCCATTTCCTTCCCTGATGCTCCCTTTTCTGATGATTCTTCAGACATTCATACTACCGTTGCCAGTCTCCCATTTAAATTCCAGCAATTGGCTTTGGTATGTCAAGTCTTATTACAATGGCAGCTTTTCAATTTCTTCTTCTTATTTTTTTGGCTCTGGCCACTCATTTATTGTTTGGGCATCATTTTGGCTTTCCTAATCCTCCAATTTCTTTGCGAATTCCCATATGATCCCCTCCAAACTAGCAACTAACTGCGTGAGACATTTAGTCTCTTCTAAAACTGCTGCCTCCTCTGACTTTTGACACTCATCAACATAGGTTTTAGGCTTGCAGAAATGTGATTTTTAGATTCTTCCATCATCATAATTTCCCCGACATTCTCAAAACTTTCCTTTGGCTTTGGTAATCAAAATTACTGATCCCACAAATATTTTTTCCTGCCTTGCCAATTCTTCAAATCTCTGAATTGATTTATTTTTTAATCCCTAAATTTTAATGGATAAGATTTAGAGTCAAACAGCAATGACTGTTGCCTTTTACATAATCTGCAAATTGGTGCTCTGACAAATGTACACACTCATACTCAAAGTGCTTTGCAAGTTAAGGTCTAAAAATCTTTTGTGCATGTCATACATCCAGCTATACTTCTGGGTAATCCAAGATGGAGAACGGGAAAAATTTCTGGCTGTAACACCTGTTCCTTTTCTGAGGTATTTTAGGGCTGGAAGTGATTTCCTTGAATTCCAGGAGCAGCAATTACTGTTTTATATGCCATGATTTGTAGATGCCAGTGTTGGACTGGGGTGTACAAAGTTAAAACTCACGCAACACCAGGTTATAGTCCAACAGGTTTAATTGGAAGCACACTAGCTTTCGGAGCGACACTCCTTCATCAGGTGATAGTGGAGGGCTAAACATCATGGCATTGACAGAGAACACAGGGGGCCAACACCTTCAGCATATTGTCTAGCTATCACCATTGTTAACAGCTAACCTGAGAATGCAACTTTTAAAAAAAGGTTTTGTGATTTACACATGAAAGAAGTGAAACTATCACTGTATTCCAACAGATGAAAGGCTTAACAGACAATCAATTTTTCAAAGTATAATTTCAGTTACATCACACTGTAAATTTTTGCTATAAATTCTGTGTGTTAGGATTGAGCCCTCCACTATCACCTGATTAAGGAGCGTGATTTTTAACTTTGTTTTATATGCTGTTGCATTGTTTTGGAACTTTGGGAAAAAAAAGTCAAAACAACAGCAGTTTTAAAAGGGAGAAGTACAGACAAAGGAAGCACATGGTGAGGTCAGTGCAGGACAGAGAGAGAGAGAGAGACAGAGAAAAAGAAACTAACACCACAGTGTACCTGTACAGTTACTGCCTTTGCTGTTTGAATTCATGTATTGCTGGACATCGGAGTGCATCTGGGAAAATTAAGAAACAGTGAAATTCATAACTGATCTTGGAGGAACTGTTTGCATGAAATCACAGCACAGAATCAGATAAGTAAATAGTTTTAAGTATGACCTACAGAAAATCTGCAGTAGTGAGTAGAGTGGGTTCTTTCTTGATTATATGTTTTTTGAGATATACCTCTTGATTAAATTTAAAATATAAGCCATAACTATTAATTTAACCTGGAGCAGTGTTTTGTAGAGGAATAGGATGGTGTTATGTTCTGGGTCTGTAGATTGTGAAGGAGCAAAAATGGCATTTAGTAGAGTAACATGCGCTTCTTATCAGATGTGGGAGTTTAAGGAGAGTTTATGGGTTACTGTAGATTATATCTGCAATTAGTGCTGTTGGTTGCAAATCCTATCAGATCGAATGGATCAGTTGGAGAGACAATGAGAGGCAATGAGGAATTTGCCACAGCAACGATATATGATGGAGGGCTGTTAAATGAAGGGAGAAAAGTCAGGGATACAGTCACATAGATGGGTTAACTCCAGGAAAGGTAAGAGAGGTAGGGAGCTAGTGCAGGTGTCTTCTATGGTTATCCCCATTTCAAACAGGTATGCTGTTTTGGAAAATGTAGGGGGTGATGGATTCTCAGGGGAATTTAGCATGAACAGCCAAGTTTCTGGTATTGAGATTGGCTCCAATGCAATGAGGGGTATGTCGGATTACAAGAAATCAATTGTGTTAGGGGACTCTCTAGCCCATGGTACAGACAGACGTTTCTGTGGTCAGCAATAAAAATCCGAATACTATGTTGCTTCCCTGGTGCCAGGATCAAGGACTTCTCAGGAAGGGTGCAGAATGTTCTCAAGGGGGAGAGGGACCAGCAAGAGGTCATTGTCCACATTGGAACCAACGACATAGGAAGGGAAAAGATTCAGATTCTGAAGGGAGATTGCAGAGACTTAAGCAGGAATTTAAAAAGGAGGTCCTCAAGAGTAGTAATATCTGGATTACTCCCAATGCAATGAGCTAGTGAGGGCAGGAATAGGAGAATAGAGCAAATGAATGCTTGGCTGAGGAGCTGGTGTATGGCAGAAGGATTCACATTTTTGGATCTTTGGAAATGCCTTTGAGGTAGCAGTGACCTATACAAGAAGGACGGATTGCACCTAAATTGGAAGGGGACTAATATACTGGCAGGGAGATTTGCTAGAGCTGCTTGGGAGGATTTAAACTAGTAAGGTGGGGGGGTGGGACCCAGGCAGGGAGATAGTGAGGAAAGAGATCAATCTGAGACTGCATTTATTTCAGTGCAAGGGACCTAACAGGGAAGGCAGATGAACTCAGGGCATGGTTAGGAACATGGGACTGGGATATCACAGCAATTACAGAAACATGGCTCAGGGATGGGCAGGACTGGCAGCTTAATGTTCCAGGATACAAATGCTACAGGAAGGATAGAAAGGGAGGCAAGAGAGGAGGAGGAGTGGCATTTTTGATAAGGGATAGCATTACAGCTGTGCTGAGGGAGGATATTCCCAGAAATACATCCAGGGAAGTTATTTGAATGGAACTGAGAACTAAGAAAGGGATGATCACCTTATTGGGATTGTATTATAGACCCCCAAATAGTCAGAGGGAAATTGAGAAACAAACTTGTAAGGAGACCTCCGCTATCTGTAAGAATAATAGGGTAGTTATGGTAGGGGATTTTAACTTTCCAAACATAGACTGG